>NW_019416583.1:33116-148701 GCF_000390285.2 Anoplophora glabripennis | reverse complement strand
TTCACTTATTAACAAATAACAGATGTGACCGACCAATTAAAAGAATATAAAATTATTAAAAAAATCGTAAACGTTATGCACAAAAAAGAGCAAGAAAACATGTTCATTTAAAAATTCTTCCACTGACTAAAAACATTTAGAAACTGAAATTGTTTTTAGTGTAAATTTGGGTAAATCGATTAATGTTTTCTCAACAAACAGGATAAAATCGAAATCGAAGAATTGTTTCTTTCTGTTATGGTTCAGCAGAGTATATCAATCGTAATTCTATTTCACTGTAGTAAGGAGCATACATTTTTATTTGAAAAGGATCCCGATGTCATGTATTCATTTGATGAATGTGAAAATCTATAATTTCTGAGTTCTCGCATTTGATTATACTGTTTAGGATGTTCAACAATTTAGAAAAAAAGATTACAGGATTAATGTTTTGTCTTTGCAATAAACAGTAAATATTAAAACGTTCGTAAAAAAAAATTCTAGGCGGAAAATGACTATCAACTGTAAACACAGTTGATTTGAAAAATCAACATTGATACTGTTAAGTGTATGGTAACATATAAAAAAACATATATTCAGTATATATAATAAAATTTAATGAGGTTCATAGGCGTCCCTAAAAAGTTTTCTGCTAAAGGTAAAAAATTATAATAATTTGTATATAATGTGTAGAAAATTTCTATTATATGTTTATTTGACCAACAACATATTTTAATTATTTATGTCCTCAAACAATTTTATCATATTTCGTAAATTTAAAAATATCGTATCGGTAAATTTCGTTTTGTTCCGTTTCAAAAGGCCTCCAAAATGCCATGTTGTGATAATATTAGTAAACAAAATATCCCTCTCATTTCTCCCTTTCGCAATTATTGTAATATGAATGATTGATAGAAGGTGCCTATAATATATTAAAATTGCCCGATTCACGCCAAATTCCGCATTGCTACACTGCACTGCTGGGCAATTTATCAACCACTTGTCATTTGCTGTGATTTATTGCCCAGTAGCCCAATGCAACTGTGATCGTTTTTCTTTGCCTGCGCTCGCATTCTTCAACTGAGCGTATACATTTCTATCACCTCCACGTTTAGTTCGACCAGACCTGCATATGGGTATGGTTAAATAAATATGGGAACAAGTTTTTCAAATATTTCAATACCGAGTTGCTGCGTCAGCGACCGAACTTGGTACATACTATCAATCTGTTGGTTCTTCAATTGATATCGGAAATACTTTTTTATTGTTGATTTTTCGCGAGAGTTATTCTTGATAAAAATGTTGCTTATCTTGGGAAGCCAAGTCAAATAGATAATAAAACATACAGGGCGTCCAAAAAATTTCAAAATGTGAAATTGTCCCTAAGTACCTTCAATTTCGTTAAAAACTTTGTTAAAATTGCTTGATTGAGATGATGGTCGTCATTAGCACTATTGTTTAACAGTGGGCGAGAAACTGATTGAAAACATGATTCTGATTCTGACATGATTGCGATTCTTTCATCACAATATTTTATTTACTAACGAATCAACAATATCAACATTCACAACTAATGACGTAGCTTCGTCTCAAAATTGTAGATACCTACCTACCGGGCTAAAGATAATCCAAATTTTTCGATTGATAACTAATTAAAAAAAGTAAATGTCTGATGTGGCATAACGTATCATAAAAATAATGGGTCCTTACTTTTTGGAAGAAAATCTCAATCAAAATTCGTATTTGGAAATTATCAATAATTTTGTTTTGACAGAACTAGATACGGAAATTTTGGAGTTCATAAGAAAGACGGACTTCCTTCAAGAATACGGATCCCCTGCACATTCCACACTTCTAGTGAGAAACTGGCTTGACGTTCTCTTCCCGAACAAGTGGATCGGACGCTATGGACCAATACCTTGGCCTGCACGGGTACCCGACATGTCCCCATTAGATTATTTCTTGTAGGGATATCTAAAGCAAAAAGGGTATTCAAACGATTTTGACGATAACATTGATTTACTCAAGCAAAAAATTCAGGAAGCTGTTGCCACCATAAACGAAGAAATGATCTCGTCTGTGTACAGGGCGATTCACTATATTTTGACCCCAGTTTTAACTTTTTTGTTTTGAGAGTTATAAAAAAATGTGAAATATAAAAGTTACACGAGTTTTTATGAATTTTTCGAAAATGATAGTAGAAAAACGAATGAAGTCCAAACAAAATGGCCGCGGATGTTAACTTTGTTAATTTAAATGGAACACCCTGTATATTTTTATAAATTTGGATGGAACGAAAAATGTAATTGTAACATGCCGCCACAATACTATTGCATTTTTGGATTCTCCGATCAAAATAAGTGTCTGTTTTAATAAGGTTTATAATATCTAAATCTTAAGGTTTTTTAAATAATTTGAATTTTCAAAATGTAACCTGATTTCTTGTTTCAAATAAATACTTAAGATGTATATCAGGTATGTAAGCGAAATTTACATTGAAGTGTAACAATAGATCATATTTTATATACCAATAATAAACTTGCCATCTTATACAGGGTGTTCAAAAATTAAAATTAATCAAACTTGATTAATTTAAATAGCCATATTTTTTAACTACCTATCGAATGGTATTAGGTTGTTCATAGCTAAGTCTTCGCGTTTTTACAGAATACACCAAATAATCGTTCTTTGCATCATTTCGTGTATTTTACATAAAAATTCCGATGTATCTAGTTGCCAAGAAGGCAATATTTTTACGGTACTTGCTTCAGTTATTGAAAATCCCAGTATTAATCAAAATCAGATATCCAAAAATAATAACCTTAGTCAAGCAAGTATTTCAAGAATTCTTAAAAAACACAGATTTCATCCAGCTTTGTCACGAACTTTATATAAATGATTTTGACAACCGAACTGAATTTTGCATGTGGGTGTTAGATAAAGTGACAGGAAATGTAAACTTTTTTGATAAAGTGTTATTTAGTGTTGAATGTACTTTTGGTCTCGTGAATAGACACAACTTTCACTACTACCTATTCAGATTCGAATCCGCATCAATACAGAGTCAAAGAAATCAGAATAGGTGGTCCGTTAATNTTATAAAAAAATGTGAAATATAAAAGTTACACGAGTTTTTATGAATTTTTCGAAAATGATAGTAGAAAAACGAATGAAGTCCAAACAAAATGGCCGCGGATGTTAACTTTGTTAATTTAAATGGAACACCCTGTATATTTTTATAAATTTGGATGGAACGAAAAATGTAATTGTAACATGCCGCCACAATACTATTGCATTTTTAGATTCTCCGATCAAAATAAGTGTCTGTTTTAATAAGGTTTATAATATCTAAATCTTAAGGTTTTTCAAATAATTTGAATTTTCAAAATGTAACCTGATTTTCTTGTTTCAAATAAATACTTAAGAAGTATATCAGATATGTAAGCGAAATTTACATTGAAGTGTAACAATAGATCATATTTTATATACCAATAATAAACTTGCCATCTTATACAGGGTGTCCAAAAATTAAAATTAATCAAATAAAAGTGACTATAACTTGATTAATTTAAATAGCCATATTTTTTAACTACCTATCGAATGGTATTAGGGTGTTCATAGCTAAGTCTTCGCGTTTTTACATAATACACCAAATAATCGTTCTTTGCATCATTTCGTGTATTTTACATAAAAATTCCGATGTATCTAGTTGCCAAGAAGGCGAAGAAAATATTTTTACGGTACTTGCTTCAGTTATTGAAAATTCCAGTATTAATCAAAATCAGATATCCAAAAATAATAACCTTAGTCAAGCAAGTAGGTATTTCAAGAATTCTTAAAAAACACAGATTTCATGTGGGTGTTAGATAAAGTGACAGGAAATGTAAACTTTTAGTCTCGTGAATAGACACAACTTTCACTACTACCTATTCAGATTCGAATCCGCATCAATACAGAGTCAAAGAAATCAGAATAGGTGGTCCGTTAATGTTTGAAGTGGAATACTGGGCCCATATTTAATTGGACCCTATTTTTTTCGTAAGTCAGATTCAAAAGTGGAGTGAAATTCGGGACGAAATACGACAGTACGTTATTGTATTTTCTAATTAACGACCAAGACCACCTTGTGTCACATCAATACTTAGAACTCGATTTGCATTATCACAGTCATCCTGATAAGTCAATTTCAGGCGGTCACGGACGTCAAATTCGTGAAAAAATCGACATTCTGCTGGCCAACGACATTTTTTAAAATCTCTACCGGTTTGTTGCGGCATCCTCGGGAATCCCTACCGGCGGCGACGCAAACACATAAACCAAACGAGCATCGATAAATAAACTCGCCTGGCAATAAAAGAGCTATTTATTACTTAATCGCCCTCAAATTTCGCGTTTGAGGTGGGCGCTTCGCATGCCATTCCACATGGCCTTGACACTGACCATGGTCTAGCTAAAAGGCGCCAATGTGGGCCATGCGACAATAAATCCATAAATCTTCGACAATTCGACCGCTTTGGAAAACCCGCTGTGATGGATGTGTCGGATAGATACGGATCTTGGTGCCCCGTCGTAGTTTTTTGTGCCTTATTCGGTTACGTTATGAGATAATGGTCGAGGAATGAGCGGCAATATCATTCAAAATGCCGCGGGAAGCACGATCGCGAAGGATGGGTTGAGACGGATGTGATTTCTTTTCTTATGCAAGACATCTGCATGTTAATTTTATTTAAATTCATAAGCCAGTCCAGTGTATAACAATGTTTTTCTGTTTTCAGATCTAGGAACTGCCTACTTTGGGAATCTCAATACTGACTTGAGCTAAACAACAAACAACGTACATAGGGTTGTTTTCCATTTTTTAAAGTATACTTTCCCAAAAAATTTAAAATTCAACACATTTATATTTTTTTAATGTCACAGTACGTGCAATCGAAACATATCTTTAGCGTTAAAATATTATTCTCAATCTTTTTTTCAAACACCTTTTAACATAAACTGGTTTACTTTCCGAGCGATTAGTGATCATACTGATAGGGTTTACACGCACGCGAGTTTTTTATTTTCAAATAGAATAGACCTCAACTTCGACCCTCAGGCGCGGACAATATAATTTCTAATGAGCTGACGATTCAGATCCAGTTTAGAGTGAAAAATTTTATGAAAATATGAATATTTACGTATCATACTTAATATAACCTAACCCAACGCTAGTAAAGTATCTTTGGCGTGCAGCCTTTGCGCCATATCTCGCTTATTCTTTTAAATCTTGAGTAGGTCGAAGCCACATTATAATAGTCTTGTAGCCAGGGGGATCCCAATTGCCTTCTTCATTTAGATGGAGTTACCCAAGTGTTTTTTTATGTATTTTGAGCTGCAGAACACGAATTTTTTGGGTAGAAGTTTGCCCGGATGTCGATAAGATGTTTATTAACAAAAAACTTGCAAAATACTGAAAAATAATACGAGGTTTCATTTTTGATCACCATTTGTGAATCACCCTGTATAATATACCTACATAGTTAAACATCTAGCATTTTCATGCGTAAGTTAACTAGGTGTTTAATATATTACATAAACAAGTGTTTAGGTCTTAGACTTCACATATATAATAATATACATGTTATCTCCCTCACAATTTTAATTTGTAGATAGCCGGTCTGTTTCCTGTTGACACTGACATTGACCTTTGTGCAAATTAGTAGAAGGTTTTCGAGCAGGAACTTCCTGAGAGGTGTTACTAAAACAAACGTATTCTATTATTCATAATCTACATTCCAAAGTGCCAATTTTTTCATATGATTTCAGATCAAGGAAGAAAAGGACTTCCGGCTACTTTGAATGTGTTGTTTTGTTGACGGATCTAAGTTTAGGTGTGTCTTTGGGTGTTATATACAACGAATATTATTCGGTTTATATACACAGACAAAAATGGTACCGTTGGACTGATGACAGCTTTGGACACATTTCAACAGTTAGCGTCACATCAATGTCTTTTTACATAAACTGCTATATTTATTACAGTTTTTTTTGCGGGTCAAAAATATTGCATCTTTACAACATCTTTTTCACCTCAGTTCGGCCTCTTTCTTGTTTTTTTGACGCCAACAATATGGCGGCATGGTAAAATTAAACACATTGCGACTCTACACGTTTTGTCTGGTTGTATTTTCGTATCTACGTACATAAAGGCGATCTCTCAACAGCAACTCGGTATGTCTGTCTCAAGCGGATATCGAAGTGAAATTGTAAATATTACATCTTTAGACACGTAATATACATGCAAAGGCTAGACCCCGTAACTTTCTCTTTATTAATAAAAGTACCCAGTGCTTGCAGCGGTTTTTCTTATTTTCTAATTAATTTTCTCGATCATTGACGCTTGTGGATATATTATTTGATGGCATAGCTCGTTCCAAAAATATAATATGACGTATAACAAACGTCGTAAAACGACTGAAAGACGAAAAATGTCAAATGAAGTGTCAAATGTGACTATTTACATTACTTTTACAGAAAATTTAAGCAGTCCAAGTGTAAGATGTACACTGTGCTTCATAATGTTTTTTTCTCCAACAGTCACAAAACTATGTCATTTTTTGACTGTCAAAAACATAGATTTAATAGTATACTATATTAGATCTATGGTCAAAAGTCTCTATTGACATTTTCCTTACTGAGCAAAAAAAATTGGTATCATAGCAATAAATGTATTCACTTTTAATCTTAGGAGCTAAATTGATAAAGGATTGAAAGTGTTAATCAAGTTTTAATTTATAAAGGTTTATTCAACAATATTTACAATAATTTTTTTATCCACATTGATATTAAATACACAATTTGAACAAGTACTAAAATTAAATGAACCACCGAAACCACTACCCTCAATTCTTGGAGTAATATTTTCTTCAGTCATTCAAAAGTGAGTCTTCAATGTAGCCTTCCGCCGCAGTATGAACGATTGGAACTGCTTTAGTGTCAAAATCAGAGAACTCTGGATAGAAAAAAGATAAAAAGGTTTAGCAAGCGGTATTTTAAAGGTAAAAGGATTACCTTTTAGGGAAAATTATCGAAAATGCGCTCGATTTGCTGCTCTCAGGGAACCTCGGTTTTTTCAATTTTTTTCGATTTTTTCAAATGCCACTATTTTTCCTCATCTGATTATTAAAAAATACAATTTTTTCAGAAAGTAGATTAAAAAATCTTCAATTTCCATTTTGGTAAAATTTATTTGACCTATTATATCTTGAGTGAAAAGTTCAGTGTTCATAAATTTAGTTTCTAACAGTGTTATATCAAATTAATTTTTCCGTTTTCATTCAAGTTCATTTAAAAAAATATTTATATTAAAGTATACATTAAGTGTTGAATAATTTATTAAAGTTTTAGACTGAAATACACAAATGTTTGGTTTTTAAAGATTTTTTGAACTTCACTTAATTTTTACTTAAAATGTAAGTCTCAAAAAATCTAAATAGTTCGTTATAGCAACGGATATTTATCCCGAGATTGAAGCATGAATATGTTTTTATGTAGGGGTAATAGCTTTAGAGAAAAGATAACCTGACCTTACCTCATAATCGACTTCAAAATCTTTATTTTCAAGAGTTTATTTTCAAGAAATGCATTCCATTGTAACTAATCGTCATCAGTTTTGAAAAAATTTAAACATAATCCTGGCTATTTTTAAATTCCTAAAAAAAGATATGGGTACTTAGAAGCTATTTTAATTACACCCCGTATGCTAATTCTAAAGTCAATTTCTGATTTACATAACAGTTCTGCTTTTTCTTATAAAAAAAGGGAGGCGAATATTTTATTTTGAACACTATACACTAACAGGGTGTCATGTTTCAATATACTGCTTCAAAAAACCGTATAAAACAACAAATTCTTTCGAGTTCAGTGCTACCTCCTACCTACACATTTCTGTTTGAGTAGAGAATTGTGGTTTACATGTTTTTTTAATATGTAAATTCTAGATCTTCTAAACAACATTTTGTTGTAACACATTATGTAAATCGAAAAATGTTTTCGTATCTTTGAGATGTCACTTTTCACAATTCCCCTCATACAAAAAAGTCAGGTACAAATAGATGAGGTCAAAATAATATCAACAATAATACTTCATATAAATTTTTTTCATACGGGCTTTCATTAACAAGTTACGGGCTCAAAGCTCAAAGGTAAAAATTAAAAAGTTATTTTCATTTACGGTCTTTATACCATTGATTTTAGCATTATGTAAATTTGGTGATCGATAACACATGCGTACAGCTTATATTTGATGTTATAAGTGAAACTTCATTATGCCCGAAACGTCAGGGACGGACTATGCCCAATGGTTAACAGCTTAGAATTTTTGCATATATGACGATCGCAATATGCCTGTATCAAAAATAAGTTCCCAGAAGGTTTTTCCAACCATAATCTCTTGATTCAACTCGGTAAAATTAACAGTTTAAGAAATATTTGTGATTTTATGTCACAGTGCACATCGAGTGGCACCTCCACCATTTTTTGTTTTTAATTTTTAATTGGACATAATNATCTTCAAAAGTGCCCTCTACAAGAGTTGTAGATTTTTTCATGATCTATAACTTTTGTATTGGATCTTTTTTTGTTTGACATCAACTTTCGCCAGAAATCTCAATGATGCCATTTTTCACCCCTTTTCAACCCCCCAAATCAACCCTCCGCCGCCCCTGCTCACGCATTTATTTTTTTACGTTTATTATAAGCCCCTTTACCATTTCCACTTATAAAAGTCCAGGTTATAATTTTTTTTTTCTCCTATAAATGAGTTATTTCGATCGGTATAATAATTACTATGTTAGAACAGTACATATTTTTAAAATAAGAGCCTAGAAAATCTTACTGTCTGCTAATGTAATTTTCACTAACAAAATTTGACAAATACACTTTACACATAACAAATAGAAAAACAAAACAAGAATAAGTTAAAGTAAGTTAAAAAAATAATTTAAAAGAAAGAAAACTATCAAAATAAATTTTCAATATGGGCACTTTCCACATCCACACACTTCCTAAGTTTACGAATATTATTTGTTTGTACAGGAAAAAACATTTCTCGAGTATGTCTAATATTATCACAATGGCAATTAATTTTTTGTAGCAATTCATCTGTACTAGGGTTGCGTACATTAAACTACATGACGGAAGAAGTCCATCGGGATAAAGTCAGGAGAACGTGGTGGCCATGAAATTGGGCCTCCTCTCCCAATCCATTTATTATTAAAACAATAATTTCGTACATCAATATTGAAATGGGGAGGAGCCCTATCGTGCATGAACCAAACGTTTCTTCGGGTGTCTAATCGAACATCGTCTAATAGTTACTTTATTTTGCAAAAACTCCAAATATCGATGTCCATTCAGACGTTGTTCAAAAACGTACGGACCTATTAAATTATTATTACCCCTTTTCGTGTACAAACAAATAACGTTCGTAGCCTTGGATGTGTGTGGAGGTGGAAGGTGTCCATATTGAAAATGTATAGCTTTCTTTCTTTTAAATAATTTTTTAACTCTAACTTATTCTTGTATTGTTTTTCTATTTTGTGTTATGTGTAAAGTGTGTTTATCAAATTTTGTTAATGAAAATGACATTAGCAGGCAGTAAGATTTTCTCGGTTCTTATTTTAAAAATATGTATGATTCCAAAACAGTAATAAGTGCAATTAAAAATTAAAAAAAATGGTGGAGGCGCCGATTGATGTGCACTGTGAAAAAAAATCACAAATATTTCCTAAACTGTTAATTATACCGAATTGAGCCAAAAGAGTATTGTCGTTGGCAAATTCTTCAGGGAACTTATTTTTGATACAGATAGATTATGATCGTCATCTATGCAATAATTCTAGGTTGTTAACAATTGGGCATAATGAAGTTTCACTTACAACATCAAAAACAAGCTGTACGCATGTGTTATCGATCACCAAATTTGCATCATGCTGAAGTTAATAGTTTAGAGACTGTAAATAAAAATAAGATTTTAATTTTCAACTTTGAGGGCCCGTAACCTGTTAACGAAGGTCTGTATGAAAATAATTTATATGAGGAACTGATATTATTTTGACCTCACCTATCTGTACTCGACTTTCTTGTATCAAGTACCGGGACACCCTGTATATGGGTTGCTTTAGTATGAACTTTCATGTATTTCATCAGCCTAAAAGTAATATGAGTCAAACAGGGTGCTCTGTAATAGCTCTATCTTAGAAAAACTTTTTTAACAAGATAGTGACTGTTTTTTTTTATAATCAAACATAATCGCCCTGGTAGCACAATGGTGTGCAATTCTAATACAAGTTGTTTCAAATTTACTTGAAATAGCCAAATTATGTCAGATTGTTTTACTCGTATGTCTATTGCTGAAATTTATATCGTTTCTTATGCAAGATACTTTTACAATACTTGCACCAGATTTAACCAAAAGACTTTGAATAGAGGAGGAGCACATTTTGAAAAGAGGACGTACATCATAAGAGCTGCGGGGGTGTGGGTGTGGGGGGGAATTGTAAGGAATTTGAAGGTCATTGTGTTTTGCAAGTACCCCAAAATGAATACTGTCAGTGTGTAAAGTAGCTACTTAGATACAATGCGAGAAATAAAATTCCAACGTGTGGGGGCTGAAGTGGATAATCGATCAACCAACCCAGTTAGGATGTAATTATGTAGATTACTGTAATAGTTCATTCTGTATAGTTTTTGAAGTTCCTTTAAAAACATGGGCATCACTAAGATGTTTATCTAAAACGGGATCAATTTTTGCACTATAGTCTATCAGTTCTAAAAATACCCCTTTGTTTACCGAGTCACTTTTTTTATTATGTCCACGAAGAGAAAGGTTACATGTACCACATAGTTTTAAGATATTTAAAATTTTTGAAAGAAGCAATCGATTTTTCTTAACTGTTTCGTTATGACTATTTACTATTTATTTGTTCTGCATAAGCACTATTTAAACAAGAAGCAATATTTACTCTTCCTAAAAGTAAAAAACTCACCAACTTATTTTTGTGTTTAGGAGAATTTTCATGTTTCTTAATTTTAATTTCTAAATGTTTCAAGTCAGAAACTCCAGTTTTCGTCCAGTTTTCTTCGCCTCCTCCAAACAATAAACATACAAAACAAAAAAATCTATTTGTTTGGTCACAACCACACAACCACAGGGTCTTATCATAAATGTTTTTATCAAATTTGCGAAAGCCGGCCCACTTTTTGCACTCTTTCTGCACCTCAACTAAATTCAACACTGGCGTTGGACGTCCGTTATTTTTCAATTCGACTTTTTCCTCTAAACTTAAATTACTAATAACAAGTTTTTTTATTTCACAAACCCTCATTTTAAACTTAAACTTATAAAATATAATGTCTTAAAAAGCGCCAAAGCAAAAACAAAACACATATAACCACACTTCAGTGATACGGGTTACTGCCTCATGGAGTCCCAAAACAAAGCGCGCGAGCGTATCGTCGCCTATCCCCTCCACGTGCCAATTTGTCCAATCATATGTAAAAATATGCTTGCACGATGGACTCAGATTTCACGGTCCGCGATGGAGTGGGGATTGCGCGCGCGGTTAAACATAACTCTTTGGTACGATCATAGATGGCAGATGGCATTAATCTGAGCTACGTTCACGGAGTACATGCACTTTATGCAACCAACCTAACATCCAAGAGATATTGAATGCATGCTATTTAGATTTCTTATTGATTTAAATAAATACATTATTTTAAGTTTATAGTTTGAAAATATCTGGGGGGGGGGCGGAGTCCCAGAGTCCTCCTTCACGAGCCGCCACTACCAAAAGTACTTGAGTCCAAAGGGGTGAATTAGTATAAGTCAAGTACAATATGTCTTACTTAATTCTAATGTAAGCCTGCAACATAGTTACTTGCTTTAATTTACCCCTTTGTGCTCAAGTGCCCTGAATTAAATCCATTGAAAGCTTTGATCAAGACAATTGCACGATGAATGCACAATAAACCTGATGCTGATTTCAGCAGTAGGTACACAGCAGTCTTGTGTAAGCGTCTTGTGCAAGATTTTGCTATCAGGGCGTGTACTTTTAGTAAACCTGTATTAGGTACACTAAGTATTATTGTCTGTGCAAGGACACCACAGCATAAAATCAATTCGAATATGACTGCTACTTCTGGAGATCGTTCCAAAACATATTTGAATTGAAAAAAAAACAATCAAATTTTGATAAGAAACCCCCTGTATATCTTCTAGGAAACTGTTTCATACTTTCACGTTTTTGAACAAATAGAAACAATTATTGCAATTTTTAAAAGCACAGCCATCTTTGCTCTACATATTTAATGTTTCTACATGACAGCAGCCCACTATGTCGATAGTTCCACAGACAATTGTTTTTCAAGGCGAACTCTTCAACTTCGACTTTTATGTGTGGAATTAACCATGATAATTTTTAATTTGTTATTTTTCTCACTCGCAAAATTCAATATTATGATACATTATCTACCATTGGATTTATAATTGAATATAATACCTCTTGCAATTAAAATATGCAAGGTTAATTAAAAATAGCCAAGGATGAAACTAATTCTGTGCGAAACCGGTAGTTAAATTAAAAATGAACGTCCCACTGCTTAGTTTTTCGCATTCAGATATTTTGTAGATCACATTGTACATATTTCCATCAAACTTTCATTAATTATATACAGGGTGTTTAAATATGTTGAGTAACATTCTTATTCTTGATTCACTGTTGGTCTATCCAATTTTTTTATTGATTTTATCTTCTTCCACCGTCATTTTCTTTGACAAATTACGTTCGTGATTCCAAAATTTGATTTATACTTGGATCAAGATGGCCATGGTCAAAAAAATTCCGTGGATAGTCGTTAGGTACACATAAACCTAGAAAATTGTCAGAATTCTTCAAGATGTTTATAAAATGTCCACCAGACCAAAACGTTCTCTGGAAGCGAGAAGGGAAAGAATTCTATGAAACAATCGAAAATAACATGGCTGTCACGATTTGGATGTTTATGGTTACTGATTTTCATTTTTTTTTTAAGTTTTCAAGTCGGTTTCATGAGAGTAGCGAACTCCAAGGCAAAAATGTCAAGAGGTTACCACACAATAGTTTTATTATAGCTGAGTTCTAACAATAATTAATTGTCTCTAATTGTTTATTTATGAAAGGCGGCCGTGTGCTAATTAGATTGGTTTTGTGTAAAAATTAAATTTATGCCTGCAATAAATTTAAGGACTTCCAAAAGGATATTTATCACAGCTAGATCAGGTGTAATTTTTAAAAAAAGTTATTTTATTGTTTTTATTTATTTTTCTTAATTAGACGAATGTCAAATTTTATTCAGATTTGAATATGTTTGAACCAAAGAGGTGGAAAAGTATCGAGAGAGACTAATTCATCTGCGTAAAGGCAGGAATTATTATTTTAAAACAGATTAAACTTATAATATAACTTAACTACACATCTGGGCTGCCCAACAACAAAGTAACATAGTTATGGTAGTGTCATGGTTTTAAATAGGTCTCTCGTTCATCTGGCAACATGGCCCCACGTCGGGCGCCATGTCACGGATTGTATTATGTTGTCGCTCTTCTGTCATGGCCCCACGTTGGGCGCCATGACGTTTACTGTGCTCGGTTTGATTAGCTCTTGGTGGAGCTGGTTCCGTTTTTGTCTTCGGTGCTAGGTCATTACGCTCCTTCCAAACCCATTATGAGGATCTATGACCCTCTCATGATTCTGAGGGGAGATCAAAGTAGGTCAACTGCACCGAAAGCTAACCAAACCGAGTAAAATCCATGTTATAGCGAACAACGTAGGGTCATAAACAGACAACCAACATACTTCAATACGCGACATGGCGCCAGACGTGGGGCCATATTTTCAGGTAAAACAAGAGAGCTTTTTAAAATCATGATATGGCGCCCATCCTAAGGCCATGTTGCCAGATGAACAAGAAACCTATTTAAAACCACGACAGTAGTAGTATATGTCAAATCTATCTTTTCTTACATCTATGGTTGGAACAAATACATATGTAAACAATAAAATTATTTGTTTTTGCTTCAAAAATATTGCTCTTAACGTGACAAAGTCCAAACACGGCATAAAAGGGCTATTTATCGCATATTCTTACATGCATTATATTTTTTTCATAATTTTCGTTGTTATTTAAAAAAAATGAATCATTTTCGACACTTCAGTAAACATAATATATTGTATTAAAATGAATTAACACTTTTTTGCAGTGATATGAATAGTAAGCAATTTATGTTTTTTCTTGCATTCAAGCCGTTGGGACTCGACAAGAATTTAAGTTTTTTTACTCTTTTTTTCGGATTTAGTGAATGCCGTATCCCTGACCTGCCTAGTAGCATAGATTTTATCTGTCGTATCCGTTTCACGAAAATAATTGGCCGAATTCCGAAGAGTACGGTGATCTTAAATTTTTGACGTTTTATTCTTCAACAGGCGAAATAAAAGTGATTTACAGATTTCTATGGGTAAAAGTAAATTAAGTTCATAAATTATTTTATTAAAAATAGGTTCTAAAAAGGATCCTATTTTATCCTTTGTCGACATAAATACGCAAACAGATAAAAATATACCGGGAACTGTTTAAATTTGTGTATATACAATTTAAAAATATTTACTTAATTTATAGGTCCTTTTTAATAACGTTGTGTAATTAGTGTTAGTTAATAAAAATATACAGGGTGTTCTAAAAGTCCGTCAGGAAACCCCGGGAGGTGATTCTACGGATTCTCTTTTCAATAATGTTTAAATTTCTGTGATGTCTAGCAAGAGAAAAAAGTTATGAAAAAAACAAATTTTGAGTTCTAGGTAAAATGCCCTCTAGTGGTACATAATGGAACTTTTCTCTGACTGGTCCAATAGAGCTTCATCTACTTAGTGGGTGTGCCAAATGAGAGACTAATAGAACTTGAATTAAGTAAGTTATTTAAATATTTAAACAAAATAAAAAGAATTGAACTTTGAGAAGCTGTAATTTGTAAACAATTGACGATTCGAAGAAATATTTCATTACATACTGCTATTATTTTAATCGCATATTTACTACGCAGTTTAGACTCTCTTTAGTCATCCCTTTACCAAATAATAGTTATTCATTGCTTTCATTGCTACAGCCCCTTGAAGGGGTAACTCAGGAAACAGTTTTTATTGCATAATTTCAAAACTGTCTAAAATTAAATTGCGAAATTTTGGGGATGTATTACTATTTATATGCTTAATAATCGGCATAATATACAAGAACAACAAGGGCAGGTCATAGATTCCTAACTAAGGCCAAGGAAGTTAATGTGCGTAATTCTGTAACTGGCAGGTACACAAAAAAGCATTGTTCTTTAAATATATGTATGTTTTAATGTATTTAACTCCTTAACATTTCTTTTTGTAGAAATTTGAATATTTCTTCGATCCAGAATCAATTTGTATCTTTATGTGGCTAATAGTATGCAACTCTTAATACTCGTTACTGTATTTTAAGTTGCATTAGCACCAAATGATGAAAATAGTAGAGTTTTTGTCAGTAGCGGCCCCTAAGGGGTATACAGCCCCTTGAAGGGGTAACCCAGGAAACAGTTTTTATTTCATAGCTTTAAAACGGTTTAATATTAAACCACGAAATTTTGGGGTTGTATTACTATTTATATGATTAATAATCGGTAAAATATACAAATCAAAATTTGATGCAGAGGCGTAAGAAAATGCGAGACCACGGGGAGAATTTTACAATTCGTAAACCGAAATTATGAATATTTACCATATTTTGCATAAAAAAGGTCCTCTTGTTAGATTTTCATAGCCGTTGTCTAGTAAAATCCATTTCAATAATAAATTCACAGCCACACAAAAAAAAAGTTGGGTATACTTTTTATGCGACATATAGTTTTCGTAGAAATTTGGCCTCCTGAACACGAATCTGGGATCAGAATTGGCGCATCACGTCACAATTTTTTCCTAACCTCAAAAAACTTGTGAAAAATAGTAAAAATTGATGAAAATTTACTGGGAAAATTTGGAAAAAAATTTATTTCCACATCAAATAGTACATTTTTATGTAAAAGACTCTGCTGAATTCAAATCCACTGTCAGAATTGAGCTAGAACGTGTGTTTTTTTNTCTTCAACAGGCGAAATAAAAGTGATTTACAGATTTCTATGGGTAAAAGTAAATTAAGTACAAATATTATTTTATTAAAAATAGGTTCTAAAAACGATCCTATTTTTTCTTTTGTCGACATAAATACATAAACAGATAAAAATATACCAGGAACTGTTTTTTGTGTATATAATTTTAAAATACTTAATTAGATAATTAGGTCCTTTTTAATAACGCCGCGTTAATTAGTTAATAATAATAAAAATATATAAAATGATTTTTACAAAATTGGCACATGAAAACCTAACAGGAACAGTGCTCATTTATAGCAGGCATTATTATTAGTAGGTATCCATATCCAGTATACATACCACAAACAAGTCATCTTGTAATGATTTTTCTTTATACTGTTTTTCCCGAGAATCTACTCAAATACAGTGGCGGCTCGTGCGAGGGGCTCTAGGGCACCGCCCCCTAGACATTTTCATAATAAAATAGTTTAATTTAAAATTTAGTTTATAATGTTATCTAGATAATTAAATAGATTTGCTTTATGAAACACATTAAAACGAAAAAATACTGAATATGTGGGCTCCTCGCAGCTTGCCCATTGTATCTATAAAGTATTTACAGTGGTGGTCATGGTTACCGTCACGCAGCAGTGAATGACATAGTGGAAGTAACGCATATTTACTACGCAGTTTAGACTGTCTTTAGTCCGCCCTTAACCAAATAATAGTTATTCATTGCTTTTTTCTTTTCAAATGTATTTTGCTTACGTGTGGTATAAAATTAAATTTTGTTACTTAAGTATTGTTTCTGGTGTGGCTTTTAAAATATTGTTGTAAAAGTTTAAATTAGATTATAAAGACAGACTAACAGCACTTGCAACGCTATCTGTTGAATCAGTTTTGCGAGAAATACCTAACTTTAATGAAAAGGCAATTGAAAAGTCTATTTCGGACAAAAGCAGAAGAATGGATTTTAACTATAAAAAATAATGTTGAGCGCATTTATCCTATATTTCAATACTTAAAATAAAGCTACACAATTATATTTGATTTTTTTTCAATACTTTGTACCTAAATTTTTCCACCCTCCCTGGTATGAAACTCAAGATCTGCCACTCCTCAAATAGCGCTTTTGGTGATTACTCCTTGGTATGATCAACAACGATTTGTTTTTTACTTATTATGCTGCTTATGACAAACCGGGGATGCCATTTTTTTATTAATAATAAGTTGTTATTATGCATTGTCACCTATCTTCTCGAATTTTCCCTTTACGTTTACGAGTTTCATCGCTAAATCAAAATTTAAAGAAACACGTGCCATACAATTTCCATAAGGTATTTAAACAATATCGAATCAATAGAGATTATAAAACACTACTCCATAGTGTGTTGTAAATTTTAAAAGAATATCAGAAGCGGTATTGTTTTATTTTCTGGGTACACAAGGTGTTAACGAAATAAGTACTCAAAATTGGAGACTATGTAAAACATGTCCAAATATGATGAAAACTTTATTAGAGTTTTTGTCAGTGGCGGCTCCTACGGGATACACAGCTCCTTGAAGGGGTAACTCAGGAAACAGTTTTTATTGCATAACTTCAAAACGGTCTAATATTAAATCGCGAAATTTTGGGGATATACCTATTACTATTTATATGCTTAATAATCGGTATAATATACAAGAACAACAAGGGCAGGTCATAGATTCCTAAGTAAGGTCAAGGAAGTTAATGTAGGTAATTCTGTAACTGGCAGAAATATACAAGATGATTCACAACTTATCCTAAAAATTTGGGAATAGATGCGGCATGAGAAATGGAGTCAATATTGTAAAAAAAAATGTTGTAAAATCCTTATAGTTTCCGAGAAAAAAATTATTGAAGTTGTAGTGCTTTCAACCATTACATAGCTGGACAACTGTAGTCTCTAGCGTCATTCGTAATACGCCTGGAGAGCCCATGGATTTCGTTTTAGTTTATTGTGAAGTAAGAAAACATTTGTATTATGGTGAAGCATTTGTGTTATGGTGAAACAAGACAGCATTTGTGTTAGTTCGTAGAAACTGAGTAAGACGGACCCAAATGTATTTACACGTCGGTGGACAAAATTTTGAACAGTTGTTGTAACATCAGGTATGTCAAATTATTTTATTATTTAAAACCACAAATGAATTTTATTAATTAATAATAGCAATAGCGACAAATTCAGTTGAGTTTGTAAAATAGGTATAAAATAGGTGCTATAAAATTCTATTTATTCTTTTCCTTGCGATAATTCTTTCAAGTTTTTGCCCGTTTTTATCACTGCCGTCGTGACGGTCGCATTGTGCCAGGTCAGGTTTTACAGTGGACCAGTCCCCTGTACATCCAGAATTTTTTTTTTTAATAAGTTCTGAATCACCCTGTATGTATGTTTTAATGTATCTATCTCCTTAACTTCTTTTTTTGTAGAAATTTGAATATTTCTTCGGTTCAGAATCAATTTGTATCTTTATGTGACTAATAGTATGCAACTCTTAATACTTGTTACTGTATTTTAAGTTGCATAAGCACCAAATGATGAAAACCTTAGTAGAGTTTTTATTAGTGGCGGCCCTTAAGAGATATACAGCCCCTTGAAGGGGTAACTCAGGAAACAGTTTTTATTTCATAACTTCAAAACGGTGTGATATTAAATCACGAAATTTTGGGGTTATATGATTAATAGTCGGTAAAATATACAAATCAAAATTTGATGTTGAGGCGTAAGAAAATGCGAGACCACAGGGAGAATTTTACAATTTTGTTTTGTACGCAATTTTTTGTACTTCGTGAACCGAAATTATGAAAATTTATCATATTTTGCATAAAAATGGTACTCTTGTTAGATTTTAATAGCATAAGCCGTTGTCTAGTAAAATCCATTTCAATAATAAATTATTATAGAGCTACTAGTTTAGATACAGAGGAATCCGCGCGGATCATCTATCCGCGGCGGGCAGGTGTGAACGAATTCGAAAACGGTAACATACATAAGCTCCGCCCGTGCGGTTACATCCGCGCGCGGTTTCCGCCGTGTCTGAATTTGCCCATAATATTTTCAACGGTGAAACTACATTTTTTTGGTATTTTTTGATTTTCAAATAATTATTAACATTTTATTATTCAAAATTATTTATGTTGCTGTTTACTATAAAATTATCTACTTAAGGAGGTTTATCGGCGCCACCCAAATGTGAACGGCAATATTGTATCGTGTAATTTAAACTTTAAATCATAGTCGTCGTAAAATTCAATAATTGTCAAATATATTACTTAGACACTTAGAGCAAATGTAGTGAAACCTAAACACGTGAAATATGCAAAGAGCAAGGGCTATAGCTAAATTAAAAGATAATTGGTCTTTGAGTGAAGTGGCTGCTGATTTAAATGTCAGTAAGAGCTGTATATTTTATATTAAAAAACGTTGGCAAGAAGAACAAAGATTAAAGATTACAAGGACCTATCAGGCAAGGTGACGGAAAGGTTTCCAATGACGCGGAAGATAAGGCTTTGGTCGAATGTATCAAAGAGACTTTAGGCCGGCAAACCGCAATCAACTCTGGCAAGCTATTCAAGATGCTTGGGAAGAGCTCGTGGATTCATATGATATGAGAGCGTTGATTTTGGCTATGCCAACAAGATTGCAAAGTGTTGTGGCAATGAATGGCTCTGCAATAAAATATTAATATTTCATTCTAATGCCAATTTTGCAATAGCAGTTTTTGCGAGAGTTAAACGTTTCTCTGTTGATCTGCAGTCGTCACTGTGCTCAAATATAATTTTCTTCTATAGCCATAGATTTGTTGTTAATTTTGAAATAAGGTTTTTTACTTTTTATTTACTGTTTTTTTTAATAATTCTTATACTTTAAAATATATCTACTAAAGTTGATAAACTTAATTTGGTTGTCTTATTTCACTAACATCAATCCAAAATTGATAAAATTATTATTATTAACTTTCTTCCACTAATATGTAAGTAAGTAACATTTATTTGGTTAATCTCCTTTGTATTATTTCTGTCATTTTAATTATTAAGTACTATAAGAGACACTGAAAATAAAATTCTGTCAACACCCTCTCTGTGTTACGCCACTAAAAAAGTCTGATCTACTACGATAAAATCCAGATTAAATTTCCATAACAACCAAAATCCATTCACATTTGGATGGCGCCAACTGTACGTCTAAAGTCTAACGAAACGAAAGTTTCTGTAGATTCGCTAGTGACTAAAGTAGTAAGCCTTTAGATTTGGCAACATTGCATTTGGCTGGCGCGCTCGGCTCGGCGTTCGCTCGCTCCCGTTCAATCATTCCGTTTTTTTGGACACCTACGAATTTCAAATAATACGCTACGTCGAGACCGCGGCGTTGCCGCTATCACGCAGATGGAGGATAAGTTAGTCAACGGTAGCAGTTTGAAGGAGAATTATTATAAACTATGTATCTTACAAGTACCTAATCGATTTCTACAAGATGTCATACGGTTCCTTAGATATCGGTAAAAAATATTTTATTAATATCTCGTCTCTTAGGTATCCAAACTAGTCACATATTTTTTTTTTTGAGGACTTTCTTCATATTAATAAGCTTATATTAATTTTTTTATGAATATTTGTTCGTCAATTCCAAATCAGATAAACCTCCTTAACTGTGACATTAAAGTCTGATTTAGAAACAGTTACATAACAACTACAATGACGACAATGATAGTACAAAAGGAAAATTAAATAAAAATAGTAATTTTCTCATGGCACACACAATTTGATACATTTATTTTGCAGTAGGAATTTTTGAGTAAGTAATGAATTATTTAAATGGATTTTACTAGAAAACGGCTCATGCTATTAAAAAGAGTACTTTTTTATGCAAAATATGATAATTTTTCATATTTTCGGTTCAGAAAGTAGAAGAAATTGCGTACAAAGAAAAATTGTAAAATTTGACCCATGATCCCGCATTTTCTTAGGCCCCTGTAGCAAATTTTGATTTGTATATTTTACCGATTATTAATCATATAAATAGTAATACAACCCCAAAATTCTGTGATTTAATATTAAACTGTTTTGAAGTTATGAAATAAAAACTGTTTCCTAAGTTGCCCCTTCAAGGGGCTGTATACCCCTTAGGGGCCGCCATTGACAAAAACTCTACTAAGGTTTTCATCATTTGGTGCTTATGCAACTTAAAATACAGTAATAAGTATTAAGAGTTGCATACTATTAGTCACATGAAGATACAAATTAATTCTGGAGTTTATAGAGCTGTAAGAAATCGTTACTATTCGTAATTCGAGTACTCGTTACTCAACACGATCCGAAGTAACGATTACTAAAAAAATTACGTTATCGTTAATTCACTACTCGAGTTCTCGATTTTTGCAAGAGATGTGGTAGGAGTAGGTGTAGATCCGAATACCGAACCGCTATCGCCAAATCCACTGGTAAAAACGAAACTGACCACTGAAACAAAAATGAACTCTGCTCCATCATTAGCGAGATCTTGAATTTAAAAATTGTACAGATTACTACAATATGTATAAACGTGAAATTCAAATATTGTAGAATCCTACACTACAGTGAGTCTGAAAATTTCCTGTATATCATCGAAATACAAGCTGAAAATTAAATTATTTACTTTTGATAATTTAAACACTTTAAAGCTGCGTAACATAATTTGTAGGTAGTAGGTACCGATTACCTAACCTGCATACAAGACAAGTAACTTCAGATCTCGAACCGTTATAATCCGACTGCTGCAGTACTCGTACTACCCATACAGCACCTTTTGATCTTCGAGTAGTCGAATAATTGATCCCAAGTAATGATTACTGTATGAAAAAGTAACGAGTAGTTACAGGTACTGGAAAGTAACTGAATTTTATAAGAAATATTACTTCAAATTTCTACAAAAATTAGTTAAGGAGATAAATACATTAAAACATACATATATTTAAAGAACATGATTTTTTGTATACCTGCCAGTTACAGAATTACATTAACTTCCTTGGTCTTAGTTAGGAATCTATGACCTGCTCTTGTTGTTCTTGGTTTAGGCACTGTGGTGGCAGACCAGTATCAAAAGCCTTAGGATACTAAAATTACTATGGACAGAACTGCTTCTCGACAATGGTGGTCCTCAGAGACATTCTGTGGTATGCATCAGTTCTATTTTCTATATTTATAACCTTTAAGTTTGATTCTCTTGGTTTTCGTGAATCGCAAATGCAAATTGTACTAAATTTTTTTCCTGAATGTTTAGTGAACTCAACTAATTTTATTTGAAACTCGAAACCCAAGAGATAACTGCAAAAACTTCGAAGTGTTTGAATCAAAATGACGTTGGCAAACCATTGTGGTATATCTAAATGCGTTTTTTAAACAATTTGAAGGATTTTCAATAATTCAAACAATGAATAAATGTGCATTTTTATTTTTTTATGTACACAAAAAGTAAAAGTTATATACAAATTCAAGTCCCTTCCTCCAACAACTACTTAAAAAGCGGCTCGGTCGCCCTCAAAAACTCCTCCCTAAACTTCTTAGTGTTGAACCTCTCCACCGAAGCCTTAGCCCGTTCCCTAATCTCGTTCACTTCCTCGTCGCTCAGTTCCAGGATAAACTTGATGATGTACGCAAACTCCTGCGGCATCTGTGCCAGAAATCCCAGCCTAGAACTCTCAGAAGTCTCGATGATATCCAAAAGAGGCCCCCCTGACCTGTGCGCCACCATTATCAACCCTGCCGCCATCTGCTCCACAACGCTGATACCAAAGTGCTCGTCCACCATGGTATGGATCCCGACATAAGCATTTTGGAACTCCTTCAACAAATCGTCGTAGGGGATGTTAAGTTTGAATTCGACGTTGTTTTCGAGGCTTAGGTGTTTACTGAAATCCATCAGGTCTTTAACGAGCTTCTCGTCGTCGGCATTACGGCAGCCGCCGCACAGGACTAGGGTTATGTTGCTGAAGAGTTCTTCCGGTACCATCTCTCGGAGCTCGTACATCGCTTGCAACTGCAAGGGGTGGTCTTTCTCGGGTCGGAACTGAGCTAGGGACATGATGCGGATTTTTTTAGGCTTTTCCAAACTCCTCGGCAACCTTTTTAAGTGGTCAATTTCGCAAGGGGGGTAAACTAAGTGCAGCGGTTTGTTCCAGAGTATGGTGAGGTGCTCTAAAGTGAACGTAGAATTTACTAGGGTTATGTCGGAACACTGGCCAGTGAGTGAATATACCTGGAAGATATTAGTATAAGATTGATATCCACTTTTCATGGAGTGCATTTATCTGGTTTTAAAATTAAAAAAGGGGTGGACTTTTTAAGAATGCATGTATTAGCAATTTTTTAATCTAAAAATTAGTAATATATTCTACTTTAGCGTCCCTAAGAACCTCTCTGTACCAAATTGGAATAAAATATCATTAAAAATGCTTAATAGGCCGCCATACACGATCAAACAATTTGCACAACAGAGGACTTTGTGCAAACATTTTGATCATGTATGTCTTGATTGGAGCTGTTGCGCAACAGTTTGAGTAAATTCGAGCTTGCTTGAAATTATTTGTGCAACACGTGACTTACTCAAACAGGTTTGAACGTGTATGTGGATCTTTGAAGATGTTGTAGAACGTAACAAACAAATAGTCATACAATTACAGTTGTTGAAGCGGTTTTAAAAAATAAGTAAAATTTAGAATTTATACAGATGTATCACGATTTACCCGAACTATGGAAAGTTAAAAGTGAACATTATAAAAATCGAAATTCAAAAAGTGCAGGCTTCTGCAGACATTTTTAATAACAAAATTAATTTCAGAACAAAATTAACGATACCAGACAAGCACGAACAAACTGCTTAAAAATATAAAAAATTGCCTATTTTCAATAAATTTGCACAAACTGTGGTATCGTGTATATAATCACCAAGTTGTACAATATTATGATGTATGACAAAAGTTTGCGCAAATTGTTTGATCGTGTATGGGGCCTGTAAGAAATGGATAACCAAACATTTAATTTTTTTACTCTGATGTGATAGTTATTTAAAAAACTTCTTTTCTTTCTTATTTGGACATTTTACGTCTGTTTATTAATGCTAATAGGGCTAAACACTGACACCAAGAAATGAGCAGTCCTCGACCTGGAAGTTTGTTGTAGAGTAGGGATCTTTACTTGCCTAAAGGGTTCTACATACATTGTTCAATTCGCACAAATTGGGCCGCACGAATCTGCATGAACGTGCCAGGCATGCAGTGTGTGGAGGAAAAAGCGGTACGGTTTTATTAGCATGCAAATCTGTTTCAGTTAGATACGTTGCCTTTCTTGGTTCGTGTGATTTGGTTCGTAGGGTAATGTTCGTACGAATGAAACGAAGTCTGTGGTGCCCTTTATGTTGCTTAGACAACACAACCAAAGATTTTACATACTTTTCCGGGAGATGTCACATCTTTCTATAAAAATGTCACTCAAATTTGTACAGCTTCTGTGAATACACTGAAGTACAGGCCACTAAAAGGTGAGCGAGCTTTGCAAGCCTTCCCTGGACAGTCACCCATATACTAACTACGATCAGAGTTGCTTGACTCTTCATATCAAAGACATCACTATCAAATTTAGATAAGCTTTTCCTTTTACTTTTGTCCATAATTACAATAGGAATCTCTATCTGTTCCTAATATTTTCACATATATTTAAAATATCCACAGTAAGTAATGAAATAAAAATAGTAAATAACTACACAATCGTTTTAGAAATCAAAAAAATTTAGGTAGACATGTGGCGAAATTACTACGTAAGAAATAAGAAAGAGGTACAAGCAATAAAAGTGTTGAAAAATGCATAGAAAAAGGAAGGTGGTCAATTGTAATTAAAGTTGTATTATTTTGTTTGTTCTTTCGCCACATGATTTTTGTTTTATATCTTTTCAACATAAAAATCTTAGAGGCAGACAGATTCTTATCCTAAACTATTATTATCAGCTAGATAAATAAAATATCTGAAAATTAAGTAAATTTAAAAAAAAAACAAATAGGTAAAACGAAAATCTGATCTAATTTTTACGTCGATGGTTCCACAAAAGTAAAAAAAAACAGGTGCCCACACCTTGAAAGATTTTTAATTCAAAATTGATAGAGAGAGGTTTCTGGATACTCTGATTTAAAAAATAGTATTTATCTTTTACATAAAAAATTTCACTTTTATGTATTTGTAAGAATGTTTCACCTCTTTTTAAATTTTAGAACTGAACACATATGATCAAAATCGAGATATAAAGGTGGCCCCATGAAAAGCAATACACATTGTCTATAGATACCATGGATAACTAATAGTCGAATATTGTACATTTTATAATACCATCAAGCTCTTTATTTCAAAAATGGAGAATAAAGTAATAATTTTTGTTAATTCTTATCACAATTAATAGTATGGATGAAAATTTAGATGCATATTAGAAATTACTGTATTTTCATGGAAATAGGTTTCAAGTTTTATTCACCGAAAGGTACAATTATTGTTAAATAAAAAAATATTTTTGCCCTTAAAATAGATATTCAATGCGAAATTTTAGAAGTCAGAAAAAGGACTAACCGCCTTTAATGAAAGGGGGGGGGGGTAAGGAAAGGAAAACATATGACCTTGAATATGGCACATATCCGCCTGTATTTTGGGTTTTGCTAAAACTATTAAAAGACCAAGTTTATAGACAACGTTTTCAATGTTAAAGAAATCGTTGGTTGGGAATCGGAATGATTTATCAAAATTTGTACCAATATTTGCATCTCGAATTGAATATTTCTATTATTGTACCGTTATTGTATCAATTTTTGTGGTAGTAACGTATTACAAGAACGTACTTAATTGTTTCTTGTACATTTGGAAAAGTCATAGCATTTATTAAAACCTTATTTATTATTTAATAATTTACTGTTTATACAACATTTTTATCTCATTGACAATGTTAATTAATATAAGCAACACTCTAAAAAAAATAAATTTTAATATGAAAGCTTCATACAAAAATAAATTGCGGTCCTCCTGTCAAGAGCACTGAAACTTTTAAACAAACTCGGTACAATAGATTCTACTCTGTGCAGTTTAAAACTTGTGGTAGTAATATCAGAAAATTCAAATTGTAGTTATTATTTATTCCTCTAATTAAAATTAGTTTCTGTTTAATATGAATATGTATTTTGTAATGTTCAATGTAACTATCAAAATTTTAGTCTTTTAATTAATTAAAATTTTTACAAAAATATAAAAAATTATAAAATTTTATTACATACCCAGGCAAAAATGTGATAATATATGAGTTTTCCCAAAGTCAATGTCTGGCTTCTAGCAATAACTTCTCTGTTGTTGTAAATGGCTTGTCTGCTTGATACTCTGCGGAGCATATCTTTGGTGATGGTGGGGTAGTGTATGTAGGAACCCGTTTTACAACCGCCCAGGTATTTGAACACCGGTAAAGAAAAAGAAAAGCCAGTTGTATCGATGAACACATCTAAAACGTAGTTCTATTAATAAAATTATGATTTAACAACGTTTTTTCTTACCTGGAACTAATTTGGTTAAGGCTTCGTAAGCCAAATACATAGAACCTAGCGCCTGGCCTAACAAAGTGAATGCGGGATACCTATGGCCCTCTATCCACTTACGCTTAGTTAAATAGATAAAGTTTATATTTTTTATGTTTACGTTCAAATTTTTCTTAACTTTTTCTAAGATTTCTCCAGGGGTTACCTCTACATCTCCGGTGTAGACATTGATTTTAACTTTAGGGTACCTAAAAATAAATATATTAAAGATCATATCCATAAAGCATGCATGACTTAAAAGTGCATTAACTCACTTTTCTTGTATGGCTTGTAAAGCCACCCATAGAACTTTTTCTCCGCCACCTCCCGCATTACAATACGGGTGAAATATACCAAGAACAAGTTCTTTTGCAACACTTTTCGCTTTCTCTTTTTTGAATTTTCGTCTGAGGTAAAGATAAATTACAGGAAAGAGAATCGCTAGTGCTACTATCATAAAAAAGGATATCACTATTAATAATTTTACGACTACGAGGAATGTCCTAAAAAACAAATAGAATTTGAGTTTATGCCTAGCTGAAGAGGTTATAGAACACACGTTATCAAACAACGATAAATTTAAACTATGTTAAATAACATACTTACATTATGTTTATGTGATACGACATCCTAACCAGCCTAAATTTAGTTTTTTTATTAGTTAATTAAAAGCTATTAGCTATTTGTTAACTGAATGCCGGTAGCAATCTCAATCACAGATTAATTATTTCATGTGGCAATGCCCAACAAATATTACTGTAGGTATATAATGTTAGATAAATACATGATTCATAACAGATAAGAAATAAATTTCTCACATGTTATATTCCCATCCATTTAACACTGTCAAATAAAAAAAGAAATAGGTAGGCTTTATAATTTTATATTCATATTTCCTTATTTTTTTTAAATTAAAGATTTATTTGGTATATAAGATATAACCTTACTTTACTTGTGGACTTGTGGATTAGTGGTGGGCAAGATCCGCATCATACGTATAAATCATACGGATCTCTAGTGGGAATCAATTCATGCGGATCTCGATACAAAAATAATTTCGTATCTTCGCATCACCGCATCAGTATGAATTGAGAATGACTTGCATTGTATTCTATGGGTCTCAACGACTCAACTGATTCTCTCGTATCCGATACAGGTCGATGAGATACGATGCATTAGACACACTTTACTGCAAAGGGAATTGAATATTAAAATGCGAATACGAAACTGCGGAACGTTGGAGACGGAAACAACAATACTTATAATGTAATAGATAATTTCGAAAATAATTTTGAACATTATTATATTACACTTGCAAATTATTACACGTCTTCACAAAATGAGTTTAAATGTATTACTCCGTGTTCTCCTGCTAGAACTCATAGTTCTGCTAATAAAGTAATATTTGTGTACGTTATTTACAAAAAATGTGCCAATATTGACCTGGTAAGTATAATAGGTACATCGTATCTCGCCTTAAATTAATTTAATCACCCCCTACTCCGATAGTTCTATCTGTTTTGTATTTAGATTTAGAATATATACGCCAACGGAGCGTGATACGAAACACGAGATTCAAACTGGGAATGGGTAAGCGCACGCATACGGGGAATTGTTTATGCGGATACCGGTACTAAAATAATTTCGTATGTTCGCATCACACCGCATCGATGCGAATTGGGAATGAAGAATGAACTGAATCGGTTTCAACTGATTCCTTTATTCGTATCGAATACAAGTCGGTGAGATACGATGTAAGGACTCTAATACATTAGTACAGTATAGTTGCATGGGGAACGAAACATTGAGATGCGAATATGAAACTTTGGAATAATATGGAGTAATGGAACCTGAACCAATACTTACTTATAATAGGCAGGTATTCTATTCTATATTTAAGAAAGAGTAAAATATAAACACTTAATAGAAAATATTCTGTTTTATATACTTTTAAATAGATAACAAAAAGTAAAAACTATATAAAAAATAGCATCTTTGGTAAAAAAAGTTATTTACTTTATAAACTTTATTTTTAAACATAAACACTTAATAGGAAATATTCTGTTGTATATACTTTTAAATAGATAACAAAAAATAAAAACTATATAAAAAATAGCATCTCTGGTAAAAAAAGTAACGTTCTTTAAAATTGCATGCAAAATAAACGGGTATCGGTCAGACCATCACATTTTTACAATTAAAGTTTAAAAATAATAATTGCGACACTTTGGTTGCACTTAATCTATTACGTCTTTCAGTTATTGTCTGTCCACCCTTTGAGAATACCCTCTCAGATGGAACAGATGTTGCAACTATCGACAATCTTTTTTTCATTACTTGAAAAAGTCTAGGATACAACAATCTGCGACTGTTCCACCAGGTTAATGGATTTTCAGTTCTTTTAAGAAGGGGCTCCTGTATATATCTGTTAATTTCTACGATACTTGCAGCAGTAGGATTTTCTATTTCCGTTAGGGATGCAGTGTTTTTATCATATTCATCCCATACAGATTCTTTCGCTAATTGAGGCTCTTTATTTACAGGCTCTATTTCCACTTCGTATTCCATATCTTTTTCAGTTGTATTCAGTTTTATTCCATTGCAGAGCAATGTCACCGATTGTTTGGCTTTTTCGTAAGCGTTAACATTCGCGCCGAAACCCTCTTTTTTAAATCGGGGATCTAGGAATGTTGTCTCGGCTAGTAATAAATTGTCCGATATATTTTGAAAACGTTTTTTTAATTGTTGATTCATAACCATTAAAAATAAGTCAATCTCGGGTGGCAAGTTATTCTCATTTTGCATATTGTTGCAATGTCTTATCAGGGCATTACTTAAAATAATTAATTTGGATATGGTTACATTCTTTTCTGCACTTACTTCTTCTGTTACTTCAAGAAAACATTTAAGACTTTTACATGCAAGATCAAGAACCTTCCAATCGTTTTGTGTTAATACTTCGGATTCGAAGTTTATTAAAGCTAACGTTGATACTAGAGGTTCTTTCACTTTCATAATTCGTTGAAACATTTCATATGTGGAATTCCAACGGGTCGGACAATCCTGTTTTAAATTTAATAATTCGTATCCCATTTGTTGTTGGACTTCCCTAAGTTTTGCAGCTGCCACAGGGCTCTTTTTAAAATGTGTAACAATAGTTTTTACTTTTGATTGAACTTGTGCAATTTCTTTCAACGACGTTTGTACCACCAGATTTAGGGTGTGCGCATAGCACGGCAAATGTTTCCATCCGCATATTCTTACCGCTGCTGTTACATTCGCCGCATTATCTGTTATTACGGCGGAAATTTTATTATCTAAGCCCCATTCATTTAAAACTTTTTTAGTTTCATTTGCTAGGTTTTCTGCTGTGTGTCTTTCGGTGTATTGAAAGCAATCTAATAGAAATGATTTTATTTCGCAGTTAATACCACTGTCGTCTATGAAATGAACGGTAATAGATATATAACTATCATTGTTTAAAGACGTCCAACCATCCGTAGTTATTGAAACGGATGAGGCTGATTGTATTTGTTTTCTAACTTCGTCTGATACTTTGTGGTACAATTGTGGTAATAGGGTGTTTGAAATTGTTTTCCGCGAGGGCAGTGTATAATTCGAATTTAACATTTGTATAAATATTTGGAATTCTCTATTTTCGACAATATTAAGAGGTTGATACTCGGAAGCTATCATTTTCACTAACTGAAAATCTAACTTTGTGCTTTTATTTTGCGATAAGGGTCTATGGATAAAAGCATTGTCTGTGAGAATCTGCTGACTATATTTTATTTTTTTAGATGGATTTGAAATATTAGTTGCCGCAGAAGTACTAGCAGTAGCATTATTCGTATTATAGTTAATATTACCGGAAGTTTGCAAGTCATTTGTATGCATATCACTGTCCACAATTCTTTTTACTTCACCAATTGTTGTCATGGGATGTTTTTTTCGCATATGACGATATAAATTCTGTGTTGAACCCCCTTTGATTGAAAATAAAGTTATACAATAATTACATTTGGCTTGTAAGTTATTTCTAGCTTTCTCGAAGTGAGCCCAAATATTGCTTCGTGTTCTATTAGAGCTCATAGTGTTCTGTTAATAAATAAATTTATAAACATTATTTTAAAAAAATGTGCAAATCTTACCGTGATTTATTAACAAGTATCTGCCTTAAATTAGGTTAATGAAAAATTGTCACCAAAAGTTATTTTATATCATTACTATGTTCATTAATTGCTGACTGCTGCTGCAATTTTATAAAAGAAAGGGTTGAATTTGAAACAGGCAATGAGACGGGACGGGACAGAGAACGAGATTACGAGGCACGAGGTATAGACAAAGAGTTTAAAGAGTACCTAAGCGCACGCATCCGCAACTACAATGCCGGCTTGCCAGCTATTGCACGCAGCACGGAATGTGATTCCTTGATGCGGATCTTTTGATGCGGATCTTTGTGTTGATACGTTTCGCATCATACGGATCATTAAAAAGATCCGTATTGCCCATCTCTATTGTGGATGTTTTTATTTGTCAAATATCTAGTGATAAAAATTTTTGTTCTGTTGGCAGGAATTATTATTATTGAAGTTTTTTGTTAAAATTTCCCGCTGTTTATGTTTAACTTAACCTATAAAAGCTGTTGAATAAAATATTATAGGCTATTATAGTTTCGTATGAATTTACAAAATGGTACGTAAAAATTTTATTTACAATCTTGTCTATTTTATTATCAATACATATTTTCAGAGACGTAGTTTGGCTCCCAGCCAGAAATTCAAAAATGATACCTCCATCGAAAAGAATGGTTTTACTGTACCTGCAAGAACTAAACGCACCAGAGAACATTCTAAAGATGACAAAAGTAATAAATTACGGAAACCTTTATTGCAAATTAATACTCAGATTGTTTTTATCTCGGATCATGTAAGTACTTATTAAATTGACGTGTTTGCGATGTGTTTAGTTAACAAAATGTTAGGAAGAATTAATCAAGAAGCTATCTAAACCTTTTAAATGCCCCATTCCAAACTATGAAGGGTCAAACTCGACAAGGAATCTCGGAATTAGGCGAACACAGGCAAAAAGGGCTCTGTACGATCCTAATATGCCTAATGCGTTGGTACTTTACGCCCCTCCCGAAATCTCTGAACATGAGAAGCTGAAAAGCGACAGGTAAATAATGGGTAGCCTTGTTATCAAAATTACGTAAAATGTGTTTCAGTATAAAATTGGTACATGTGGTGGTGGACCCTCTTTTGGGCAATATACTGAGACCTCACCAAAGAGAGGTAAGTCAGTAAGCCTCCTTAAGCAGTTTTACTTTATTTGCTATTTTCAGGGTGTTAAATTCATGTACGACTGTGTGACGGGTGTACAAATACCAGGTTCCTTTGGTTGCATCATGGCTGACGAGATGGGTTTAGGAAAGACATTGCAGTGTATAACACTTCTCTGGACTCTGGTACGGCAAGGACCAGAAGCGAAGCCTACTATAACCAAGGCCATAATCGTATGTCCCAGTTCTCTAGTTAAAAATTGGAGCAACGAAATCCACAAGGTTTGAAAAACGTCACACAATTTACGTGCATTCTTCTAGGTTGTTTTTTTTAGTGGTTAGGGGGTCGCTTACAAAGCATGATAATGGACGGAGGCACAGATATAAAGAAAAGGTTGACACAGTTCATGCAAGGACAGGGCCCGACGGCCATACCGGTTCTTATAATTTCCTATGAAACGTTCAGAATGCACGCTGATATTTTGCATGCAGGTGAAATAGGGCTTGTTCTCTGCGACGAAGGGCACAGGTAATGAATTTTGTTTTGACTCGTTGAGTAGTTTCGTAAGGACGTTTTTTTAGGCTGAAAAACTGTGAGAACCAAACGTACAGAGCTCTGATGGGGTTAAAGGCAAGACGGAGGGTTCTATTGAGCGGTACGCCCATTCAGAACGATTTATTGGAATACTTTAGCCTCATTCATTTCGTCAATGAAGGTTTATTGGGCAGCGCTTCGGAATTTAAGAGGAAGTTTGAAAATTACATCTTAAAAGGTAAACTATTTAGTAATATTTTGAAATATATCGGACTTTTTAATTATTGATATTGTACGAAACAACTACTCTGCGGGCTACAGGCTCCTGTCAGCATTGAATTACACCTAATATCTAGAAAATAGCTCAAGAAAATCATCATACACAGACAGGTTTCGAACTTATTGCTATTCAGTACCTAAGCATTTTATTCTTTTATGCATACAAAATTTTTTTTGTTTTTAATACAAAATATATGTCACTGTAGTAGCCTTTTGTGTGGATATTTATACTTGAAGTTGTGTTTGCGGTTCTGAATTATGACTAAGTCCCTCGTTATTTCAAATTTATATGTTTTTTTATTAACTTAACAATCGAGAATCAAAAAAGGCCGGCACGGGGTTTGGAATTCCGAAGCCTGAAAAACAATATAGTTTGTCATCAATTTGTTTCTGAATCGGTCCACAGAATTGAACCATTTTGCCCATCTCAATTAGTAGGTCACTTTCTGTCAGTACATACGTAACAATGCTTTGTGCTAGTAGGCATTGTGTAAGAGTAACATTTAAGATGCGACTTACTTTATAGGTTATATCTCATCCGTATTATTTAATTTGTAATCATTTTAGGTCAAGACTCGATGGCGACGGAGCTGGAATGTCGACACGCGTCGGAGAGACTGCAAGAACTCACCATGATCGTGAATAAATGCCTGATCCGCCGAACCTCCTCCCTCCTCACTAAATACTTGCCTGTAAAATTCGAAATGATCGTCATTTGCCAACTGACCCCTATACAAAAACAGCTGTACCTAAACTACATAAATTCTGAGTCTATAAAGCGTTCAGTGACCGAAGAGAGCGTTAAACCAACGTTCAGCTCGTTGGCCAGCATAACCACCCTGAAAAAGTTGTGCAATCACCCCGACTTAGTTCTGGACAAAATACTGGAGGGAGCGGAAGGGTTCGAGAAGTCCCGGGGACTGATGCCGCCCCGGAACGGTGAGAACGAGGTCAGGCCCGAGTTATCGGGGAAACTGATGCTGCTCGATTGTTTCCTGGCGAATTTGAAGGTGAACTACACCGATAAGATCGTTTTAGTGTCGAATTACACTCAAACTTTGGACTTGTTCGAACGGCTGTGTAAAAGAAGGTAGTTTTCTTGTATTGCAGTTCGTTTCTGGTTAAAATTATATCTTTTAGGGGATACTTGTATGTACGGCTGGACGGTACGATGTCGATTAAAAAGAGAGCAAAAGTTGTTGAAAATTTCAACAATCCTGAGTCTAAAGAGTTCATTTTCATGCTGAGCTCGAAAGCCGGCGGTTGCGGGTTGAATCTTATAGGCGCAAACAGACTGATAATGTTCGACCCAGACTGGAACCCCGCGAACGACGACCAAGCAATGGCCAGGGTGTGGCGTGATGGACAACAGAAACCTTGTTATATATACCGATTTTTGGCGGTATGTATTGAACGGTGTTTGTTTTTTAACTGAAGATATTGTAGGAAATGTGATATAACGTGGCAAAACTGACAGAGGGTGACCTGCTATTTCGTAGGTATTAACTAATGATATTGTGTTGACACAAGTTTTTTTTTCTAAGTACCTACAAAATAGCAGGTCACTCTGTGCCAGTTTGGCCTTATCGGGTAGCAGTCCAGTACTCTATTACGTGGCATTTATGTTTCTTTTTTTTATTGTGGTTTTTTCTTTATAATTCCCTTACAGGCCGGGTCCATAGAGGAAAAGATATTCCAGAGACAGGCGCACAAGAAAGCGCTGAGTTCGACGGTGGTGGACATGAACGAGGAAACGGCGAGACATTTCAGTGTCGCGGAATTGCGGGATTTGTTCAGGTTAGAAGACACGGAGTCGGATACGCACAAGAAGTTGAAGTGTAAGCGATGCCTAAATCGGATTCAGATAAAGAATCCACCCGACGACGCGGATTGTACAGACGATCTGGCCCGGTGGTACCACTGTTGGGACAAGAAGGGGCTAGCGGATATGGTAATGTGGACGATAACGTTTGCAATTGGGTTGTGGTTGGAATACGTGTTTTTTTTTGTAGGTTTTGAAGCAGATCTGGGACATGTCGAAATATATTTCGTTTGTTTTCCACCAGAAATCGGCTCGACAGGAGGTCAAACCTGTCAAGAGTTTTGAGGAAGAAGAAGAAAATGACGACCCCGATTTCAACGAAAAGGATAATTCCAATGATTCTGATTACTCGGAATAAAATTTTTAATTGAATTACCTTTAATTGTTTGTCGTAATTTTATATTTAAGTTATATGAAAACTATTTGTGATATCAAGAATAAAATTATTTTTATGTTTGAGTATTTGAGTAGCTTATTTCTGATTAATTGTGACTCAATCCTCTACAATTATTTTCTATTGTCTTAAGGAAATAAAGTTTTCTGTTCTATTCTTTTAAAAGAAAACTGATTTCTGAAAATTTCTAAGGCTTACTTTTACGGATTTGAGATTATAACTGATATTTTTTGTTTCTTATAAGAGTTTTCTTTTATTAAAGGGCATGCTGAAGGTTAAAATTAGTGTGACAAAAAATTTTTAAAAACTAAAGCTGTGCCATTCTATCCATTTAAATACCTGTTTAAGTGTTACAAACAATAATAGTATAAAAAAATATTTTTTTTATGAAATCATGAAGCCTTTTTATTACCTTGCGTCTACGCCTATGGCTACTATGTTTATTGAAAAATTTAATTGCTCATCCTTAACTTCATTTGTCACTGTTATTAATTATTTTTTAAACAGGTATGAGCTGTTGAGCTCTATTATTTTAATAAGGTATTCATTTTATTTTACAGCCAATTTTAATCAAATAAACAATTTATACGTAAGTACGCTGCGTAAACAGATAAGTACCTAATCAAAATGACCCAGTCACTTTTTCAGATTTTAATTCGTCTATTCTATTTAATTTGGAGATTGTCTCGTTTAAACAAGAAATAGGATCAAACCTGTACTTCCATACAAGTCGCAGTGTGTCGTAACAAGTAAAATTTAATCTACACGTCCAGATAAGGTAAATGATTTGTTTTATTTGTGATTGTAATTATTATATTGTCCTGTCAATTTGAAATTGATGTGGCGTTTGCGCACAGAGGAGCGAAATAGTTGGCGGTGAGTCGGTAAGATGGCGCACGGTTTGAAAGGTGAAAGAAAGGCATATGGCGTACGTTTCTATTTTTGCTAATTCAAAGAGATTTTAATAGTATATTATGCGTGTTGTGCGTATACAAGTTTGAAAGTGATCGTTCTTTATATTTTGCTGCGTTATACAAGCATTTTCGATTGGGATATTACCGTAACTTCTACATGTCCGTGTGCGTATGTTAAGTTTTTGTTGACGAAATAACGAACTGTGATATTAAGCTTAGTTGTATATTATATAGGTTTTCCTTTATACAATTTCGATTATTTATTGTACAATTAGGATTAGGTGTATAGTTAGTTGATTAATTAACTAAAAGTGTGACCAAAGAAAATTGTGCTATGTCGCTGACACAAGCGTCAGACACAGAGAATATGCAGGTGAAGATTAACTTGAGTGACAAGCAGTCTAAAAATGGTAAGTTTCATCCCTATTCTGTCAATTGCACCCATTTACAATAGCCTTCGCTGTATTATTTCGCCTCATTTTATCAACCCCATTCACAATAATCGATCTCTTTTTGTACGCGTAAATATTCGGATCCGTTTTAGCCGACCTGATTTCCCTCCTTCTAAATTTCGCCCAGAAACCAGAAACGTCCCCCTGCTTGCAATTGTTGCTTTCAATGTCAAAAAAAAAACAAAAACTTCTCGTTTTCTACGCCTACTGCTACCCTTGGAAGTTCGTGTTGTGTATAGTATAACTATCATATGATTTAGAATGTTTATCTTAACTGTAAGCTGATAGTAACAAGGTAAACAATAAGTTCCCAAATGTTTATAAAGTAGTATTTACTCATAACCAAACAATTCGTATGCGTACCGCCAAGACCTCGCATTTCAGTAGTAGAAGAAATATGCTAATTTCTTTAGACGTTTAACATAAAATTTGCAATTTTTGTTCAATAATACGCACAATGCTTCGGTACAGAATGATGCCCATTAGGTACTGCATCGATTTGGTTATCAGCTACTTGATATGTAACAAAAACTTCCATTGTGATTGTTTAGACTGTTCAAAACATATAATTGATTAAATTCTTCCCTTAGTTCTAACCTAAATTTTGGTACAGTCACCATTTTGAAAGTAAGCCGTCTAGCTTATGTAATTTTTTTTGGGCGAATTCGAGGATGAATCGCTGGACCTAGGTCAGGACTGCGGGGGGAACGCATGAGTAATTGGCACCATTCCACACTGGTGGTGATATTTATTTCACTGCATGAGTTTGTGGGGCGTCGTTCTAGACATATTTTCTGCGATAGTGTTCTTATGTAAAGGGTCACATTAGACTGTTCCCGAATCCCGATCTGATGGTTGGCCGTTGGCAACGGATTTTAGGGCAAGGGCGGGCGTACAGGAATGGGAAAATATATAAAAAACGACATGAAATGGCCAATAAAATATAACCGATACAGTTGCAGCAGGCATTCTAGTCGTGTTTCATTTGGTCGTTAAAAATCTGTCGGGAAAATTGGTTAGATTTAAATTTATTTACTTTTACTTCATCGGGGCTATTAACTTTGTTCATATACATGTGATTTTTTTTTAAATTTAAGCCTAAAAATTAATTAAACACCTCTAGGTAGATATAAAATGTCAAATTTTCCAAATCTTTATTTAACATCGTAACTCTAATATTAACTGAGATATGGTATCTCACTGAGATACCAATAAGCAGTTCGAATTTTAGACATACTGTAGGTATATAGAGCGAATCGACAATACCGTGAAAATTTAAGAATATTTTCTTATACAGGATGTAACTAAAATTCTTGCCAAAGTTTAATGGCGGATTCTACATCACAACTTTCATTCAAATTTGGCATGTAGCTTTAATTTTTGATTGTTTACGAACGTTTATGTGTACTATAGGATGTAGTTCCAGGGGCGGACATAATAATTTTTGTTCATAATTTTTTTCTTCCAAATTATTTCAAATTTGGCGCGGTTATGATATAACACTAAGCCTGGATCCACATGTACGCGTGATCACGGATCCGTTGTAGCCACGTAACCATCAACATCCAATTGTGCATCAGTATCAGCGACTTGACATTCCGTCAAGGTCAAAACGGATTGGATGTTGATTGTCACGTGGTTACAACGGATCCGTGATCACGCTTGCATGTGGATCCAGGCCAAAGGTAAACATAGGTAAATATATGGAAACCAGCAGATCTACTCCGTTGACGGCACTTTGATCTCATTCGGCCATTTTCGGTGTCCTTGGATAGGGAAGCGCGGATCAGGGTCGTAATAAGAATTTTTTTGTATGAGAGCGTATTAAAATAGATAATACCTAATTTTGGTAAATATATGATTTAAAAATACTAAATTTATTTGAAAAATTGATTATAGTTTTATTACTACTTCGCGATCTTTTTTTAATCGCCTTAGGTAGTTTATTCGCTATTGTTAGTGGCAACATGTTATATTATAATTATAGAAAGTTATAATATGATGCGTCGTTTGCTGATTCTCAAATAAATGATTGTAAATCTCTAATAATAATTAGTATACTTAAATACATTTTACTTCAAAATGTTAAATGTATTAATATTGACAAAATATAAAATTATTTGTGCCATTCTAGATTTTAGTAAAGCATTTGATCTTGTAAACCATCATTTATTTCTCCACAAACTGTCTTCATGCGGTAAAGGGCAAGGTTCATGAATTTTAATTTCATATCTTTCAGGTAGAAGTCAAATTGTAGAAATAAATAATTGTAAGTCTGATAAATTAAGTTTAGAATACGGGTTACCTCAAGGTTCAGTCCTTGGACCCTTGCTGTTCATTATTTTTATAAACGACAATCTTGTTAATCCAGAAAATTTGACATCATTTTTCGCTGATGCAAGGTTAAAGTATCTTGAATAACTAGGAATTGGCGAGGGAATTGGTTTAATAATAATGTTCATTGTAAATGTTTCTAAAACAGGATTTATCATATTTAAAACAAATCCTCCAAAAGAACCGAGAGTCGATTATTAATTGTGTCTAAAATGTCTATTAACTAAGAAAATACTGTTGTCATATTATTAAGCTCATTTTTGTTTATTTTAGAATAAGATACAGTATATTATTTTTGAATCTTCATTTTAGATGTTAAAAGTTTTACATACAAAAGAAAATAGTTAGGAATATAACCTTAGTAAATAAATATCATTCATGAAAGAATTTATTTAAATATTTTATATTACCTACCGTATCATGTAAGTTTATAAGAACTTCAAGTGGTATTTCCTATTTACCACTGCCATGGAACGCTATCCTATTTCTAATTTTCATAATTTTGAATGCCGCTTGCGGCTTTGAATAAACCGTAGAGCATTTGAAATAATAAATTTAATTGTTATGGTTACTTTAAATTCGTTTCTAATTAATGTACCTATTTCTTTTAATTATTTTTGTGCGAATCACCCTGTATAAGATATTCATAAATTCCGGAAATTGCCCTATATGAGTATGTATGACAATACTAAAGGAATTAGTAATAAAGGATTTGTAGTTAGAACGCGATAGAAAACACCGACATTATCCCTTTTTTTTGGTCTGCTTTTTTTGCAAAGGTGGCCATCTTCTTCATTTGTTCGCAACGATCTCGACTGTTTCGCTCGAATGTCGTGCTGGACACGTGCATAGAGAATACTTGACAAAATTAATACGGACAAATAATCAACGCGATTTTGTAATCGATTCCGTTTTGTTGTATAATTCGTTTTGATAGAAACCGTTTTTGTATCAACGTTTTTCCCTTTTCGTGACGTGCTGCCGGAGAATCCGAATTTGTCCACGTGGTGGTGAATTTTTTCGTCGTTAACATTTCGTGTTTTAGTCTGTTCTTTTTTTTTGTTGTTTCGGAAATTTTTCAGGGGCGAGTAAAAGTTTTAAAAGTGTTTTTAGAATTTGTTTCTATAATTACGCGTAAGGTCGTTTGAATTGGGGTGAAGATGGCCAAAACCAAGGGCAATAGTAAGAAGCCAAAGGGACGGTCGACGCCTACTCCGACGTACTGGCACGCAAATTTCGTGCAGAACCGGAAGAGGCAGCAGAAACCGCGCGTGAAGAGGGTATCTTGGAGTAAGTCGTTTCTCGTTCGTAAAATGTCTTTTGTACAATATGCTTCTTAAGTAATGTAGGGAGTAGATTCTAATTCTAGACATATTACAGTTTAGCTAAACTTGCCTTATTGTTAGTCTAAAAATTGATATTTCCTTTAAAGACACATTTGATTAAAAAATATATCTTTTTGCGAAAATTTCTAATAACTTCTACAGTTGCTGAGATATCGTTATCAGATTTGGTATCGGAGGGTTTTTGGGGATGCCAAATTTAAATATATATATTTAAGGTTATCTAGTAAAATGCGTCGTACGTAGTACCTTTGTTGTAAAAAAATTGCTATAAATGTAAAAATGGCAGTTTAAACCTATAGGTATACTGAAAAATGACACCTTGTGAATTTGTTCTTGTTGTATCTTTAACCGCTTTCCAGATATTTAAATTTCAGAAATTTAATGCACAAACTAATTTTTATCTTTTTATATTATGCAATTTAGACAAGTAAATTATGAACTAAAAGATTTATTAAATAAAATCGTTCAGTTTGAGCCAAGTTGTGGAAGGTTTGCGATTATTTTGTATTGATGTAACTTGAAACAACTTTTTCTCTTATTATTCAGGGATTTTTATACATTTGGGAATATCTGGGAATTTTTCCAATTTCATATAATTTTTTGAAATTTTGTTTATAAGCAATTTTTATTTATGAGGTGCTGTCACACTAGATGTTATGATTTTTTTAATTATAATTGTAGAAATAAAAAATGGCAAAATATATATTTTTTCGTAACCAAATAAATATACTATTCATGTATTATAAAACCAAAAAAAAAAAACAGAAAATCAACATAAAGTTGATACTAAAAAGAATTGAGAAAATGGCACTTTTAAATTATGTACCTATTTTCAATTACATAAATTGTGTTGCATTTTGTATTTTTTATGATATGCACATATTATAAGTTGAATTAATGCTTTTCCCAATTAAAAATTTCACATATTTTTCGAAAAATTTTGGTAATTTTTAAATCTTGATTTGTTAAAGTGTATCCAGTTTCTCAAAAACCAAAAATTTTCCAACTCTGTTAAATATAGAAAAGCAAAATTTTTTTCTAAATCATAACTAGAACTGTTTCCAATTTGCTACTAATTTTATTTTATATTTGTTAAATATTTATGTGGAAGATGCTGACAAAAATGAGAGGAGGTGGTTATTGAAAAATGGAAACTGATACAGAGCTTACATTTTCACAACCTAAAAAATTTGCAAATCTGCTAGGAAAACCTGGAAATATTGAGGAATTTTTTTCTGGTCAAAATTTGGTATACAGCCTGATTCTTTGTAAGACACATATTTTCCAAATCCTTGGATAGGTGGAGGATGTGATATACATTAGCCACCACGTTGCCCTAACTTGAGTCCTCTTGATTTTCGTTTCTAGAGCAATAATTAGGTCAGTGCTTTATTGGAATCCTATTTATACTTCAGCAGAATCATAATGAACAATTTAAAGTGCTGTGACCTGCTTTAAACTTTCTACTTCTTTAAATATTTTAATATTTTTGTACAAGCATTGAATGATAAGTAATTGTGTTGAAAATTAATCAAATTTGATTTAATGTGTCCACAGAAACAGAAATCAAGAAGATTAAGATTGGGGGAAGGCAATGGCCAATTCATATCACTTTCCCTGCCTATTCAACTATTCGGAAAATGCGTGATTGTCTAGTTATGAACATTCAACAATAGACAAAAAGTAGTTGCGAGACATATTAATTAAAATTAGTGATTTGGTTACTTTCTAGACGCTAGATGGATGAAAAAAATATGCAAAAAAATTGCTTTAACTTTTTACGTAATAAATTGGACCAACGTTGGTTAAACCTGATTGGGTAAAAAAATAATTTGTTTGTGAATTTTGTCCCTTTGTTGCTGTTTTACTCTTATTACACTGTGTCTTGGGTCACCCGGTACACTTTGTTGAGTATTCTTTAAAGACGTTTATTCTTTCTATTTTTCTCCGTTTTGTTCTTTCAAAAGTATAAATTGTACAAATGGATTGATCTATTCCTGTGTTAAAATCCGTATTTCAACAAGATATACATACTTATAAAATTTAAAATACCAAAAATGTTGATTTAATTTATAAAGTAAAAAATTATTTATTTGCAATCTGGTGCAGAGATAAATATTTTCAATATCAAATTTATGAAAGTCAGATAAGGTACTTATTAATCACTGATATTGTGGAAATGAAGAAAATAAGTGTCCATTTTAGACTATTATTCATAAACATGTAAAAGTTTCCTTCAGTATGTATTTATTTTTTTCTACAGTTTCTTTTTGTTAATCTCTGTTATTTTACAAATTTTTTAACTTGTGCTACTCTATCTCTATAAAGATAATATTTAATAAAGCTTTTAATCTGCTGAAGCCATCAATTTCTTACCCCACTTCTGATGTTTTTCCAGGAGATGAACGAATCGAGGGAATGAGTGTGTCTGACATGCCCGAGTTTACAGACCCAGCTATACTGGTAGTTCGAGAAACCGTCAAAATCCGGTACACAAAAGAGGAACTGGTGGTGTTAAGGGAATCCCCGCTGTCAAAGAGGAAACCGGACTCTTTCGATATATCTGAAGTGTAAGTAAAATCCAGTTAGAATTTTAATGTTTTTGAAAACAATTTTTCTCCTCTCCAGTCCTCCATCGATATTGGACCCCGAACGTTGGAACATCGAAAAGAAGAAATCCGACACTCCGACTGAGAACGGGTCTAGAACCGGAGACGGCCCGGAGCATAGGCGACGACCCGGGGATCCGAGGGAACGTCTGAGGAAGGAGAACGACGGCATCGTCTTGAGCCCTCAGCGGCGTAGCTTCAATTCCGGTTGTTTTGTGCCAGTAAGGGAGACGGGGCGCTCTAATAGGTCTCACAGCCCTCTCAACGGCAAGAATGAACCTTCACATGTCGGTGAGTGGAAGGAACAACGTTTCTTTTATATTTTGTTTGTTTTCCATATTTTTTTTTTTACATAAATACAAATACAAACTGTAGGTGTCCGCGAGATACAGACCAGTACCAGGCGTATAGGTAGCGGCCGCATCCTGCGTGAATCTTGGGACTTCAACGAGAAGTCAGAGCAAGCCGATGGCGACTTTAGCTTCAGAGGCCAGCAGCGTGACGAGAAATATGAGAGGCGCAGCTTCGGCAGGGACTTTGAGATTACCAGGGAGAGGGAGAATGGTGGAAAGGAGGGGGGAAGGCGCAATGGACGCTTTGAGCGTCGCCGCATCTCCGAGAATAGAGAACAGGAGGAGCCCGAATGGTATATAAAAATTCATCTAGAAAAACCCCGCTTCTGATCCTTGTGCCCAGAATTGAAAGTGTGTTAAATTTTCAGGTTCTCTGGTGGGCCGATGTCCCAGAACGATACCATTGAGCTGCGCGGCTTCGACGAGTCTGACAAACCGGGCGCCAAAAAGAAACTGTCTCCATCCAGAGTAAAGCGTGCGAAGGAATGGTCCAAGAAGAAAAACGGACCACAGCCGGGCACAGCGGAAGAGAAAGAGGAGCCCAAAGGAGCCGTGGGGCGGTCCACGCCTACTCCGCAAACCGGTACGGAAACCGAACAGTCCCAGAAACCGCAAACTAAGCCAACGGAGCCAATAGCAACGACCAGTGAGGCTGAAATTAAACCGGGCGAGTCAGGAGCAGCACACGACCAGTCGTTCAACTTCGACGATATTTTGAAGTGCGATACTTTTCCGGGTTTGCTTACGGTAAGTTGCAGTATATATTACTGAGCATTTTTTTTATGGTACCTTTTTTTACAGAATGGTGTGGGTGGCGACGGCGACAACATGAAGTCCCGCTTCAGTCGTTGGTTTAAACAGGAGAGCCCCGAGAAGGCGGAGAGCCGACGTTCCTCCATGCAAGAAGACCACCACATCATCAAGGACCTGCTGAAGGATATCGGCGAGACCAACGTGTCCATACCGGGCGATTCCGAGGCTTACTTTGCCCCCATATCGCCCGCAGGCAATACCGGTGGTGTGATCGGAGGGAAGCGGTCCAGCGGTGCCCAGTCGCAGCCTATCAACATCATGGAGATGCTGCAGAGGGGCAAGCACCAGGGGGATAACGCCGCCGTTAAGCAGCCGCCACGTGAGTAGTTCTTGTGCGAGGCTTTGCAGGATCGACGGAAGATGTTGTAATTATTTTCAGAATTCCCCGGAAAAATACTGAGCTTGGACGAACTGGAGGCCAAGATGCGGCAGAATGCCGACCTATCGGCGTCGATGCCACAGAAGCACCAGCAGCAGAAGCCGGACGAGGAGATGACTGCCGCGTTTAAGAAACTGGTAAGAATACTGCCAGCCTCTTTTTCTTTTTCTTTTTTTGTTTTTTTTTTGTTCTTATTATCTGCAGTGTTCTTTTTCACATTTCTATTTTCCCATTGTCGTTGGTGAATTGGTTGGTACAGGTTTTGTTGTGGTTCTTGGTGATTTCTATGTCTTTCTTGGTTCAACTGCTTTGCTTCTTCTGAATTACCGTTCTCTATTTCGTAAAGGTTATTCATTTCGCACATTTGATTTTTTGTGTCATTTTTTTTTACTTTTCTCATCCCAGTTTTTTTTTGGTTGGTACTCTTTTATTGTTGTTTTTTTTTTATGTGGCTTTTGTTTTACTATTTATATTTTATTTGGTATCGGCAATTGTTATTTTTTTGGTTTTCTCGGCCTATTTTAATATTTTGAGTATTTTTTTTTTTCTGGTTGTTGTTTTTTCTTGTCTGTGGTTGGTTTTTGCGCTTTTGAGCATTATTTTTTTTTTTGTTTGGCCTTGTTTTTCGGTTGCTATGGTCTTTTCAGGCCGGTCCTTTTTTCGGTTTTGTAGGTGTTGGGGGGTGTTCCTTTCGGTTCTTCTTGGGTCTCTTTATACTTTGTGTGTTTGGCTTTCTTTTTTCTCTCACAGATTATCGCTTATTTTGATTAGTAAATGCTTACTGGCGTTGTTTTCTGTTGTTTATATGGTTTTTTCGATATTTTCATGATATTTACTTGTTTTTTTACTTTCTACATGTTTTATCTCGTATTTTTTTTTTTTTAGGTTGTCGGTTGTTCCAGGTTTTTTTTCTACTTTTTGGTCGAGCTGTCCTATCCTGAAGTCGTGGGCCTTTATTCTTTTAGACGTTGTTTCTTTGTTCTCATATTTATCTGATAACTCATAATTTATTTGTTTTTGCATTTTCTTCTTTTCTTTTTTTACTTTTTTGCCATTTTCTTTTTTGTTTATTATTTGTCTTCTCTTTTTTTTATTATGTCTTTATGGTTTTTATCCAGAGGTTCCAAGGTGTTGGTTTGTGTATTCAGTCTGTTTTGCTTTTTTTTGTTTTTCTATCGTTTTTTTGTTTTTTTTTTATGGTTTCTCTTACAATGTTTCTTTGGTGTTTACTGTTTCACTTCTCTATTTTTCGTTAAAATATTGCTTTGTTGTCTCTTTTTTTGTAGTTTGCTCGTTTGGCTTTTCGTTTTTCTTTTATTCTTTTTGTTTACTTGGAAGGTTTACTTGTGTTTTTCACTCCCCTTTTTTGCTTTTTTATGTTTTTTGCTGGATGCAACTTTGATCTAGGTTTTTTTTGGTTCTATTGTTTGTTTTTGTCTCTACATTCTCTGGTACTATTTTTGCTACTTTCTTTCACCACGCCCTGTAGATTGTGTACTTTTGCCCTTCTTTGTCTGCACTATTTTATGGTGTTGAAATCTTGTTTATTGTTATCCTACTCGCTAAAAAGTTAAATCTTTTCAGTTTATTGGTTCACCTTTCTTAAAATGCAACTATAGACTAATATAATAATTGCTTACGGGGTGTTTCAGTAAGAATGAGATTTGGATTAATGGGAGATTTCTTAGTGCAGAATACGTTATTGGAGTAAAATACTTCTATCAGATCCTTGTCACAAGGTGGCAAGGTTAAAAAAATATTCAAATTTTGTCCCTATTTTGAAAACCAAACGGAAATTTTCGAGAGATAAGTTTTAGTTCTTTTCTGTTTATTTGCCAACTGTGAAAAAGAAAATTTAATTATTTTTTTACAAAATTAATGAAATAGATCCCCTTGGTGCAAGGGTTTATTTTGTTAATTTAAATTTTTTTCACGGATGGCAAAATACCCAAATAGAGTAATTTTTTTTTAGGGTTATATTTTTTAAAATAATATTAATTTCGCATTTACGAGGGTTGCGTTTTATATTTCGTGACTAGAGAAGAAAAAAAAATCATACATGACTAGTTTTTCAAAATATTCTCCATGATACGCTTGAACCAATTTTCGAAGCACTTTTCTCATTCCGATTGAGGTACCTCCAAAACATACATTTTGAATACATCAACTTCTTCAAGCGTCGAAAAACATTACCTCGTAATTTATTTTGGATGTGCGGGAATAAAAAAAAGTTGGGTGCCAGATCAGGGCTGTACGGAGGATGACTCATCAATTCGATCAGTTCTGAAAAAGTCTTGTTTAAGATGAGAGCTTGCATTGTTCTGGTGGAGAATGATGTGCATTTGGTGGTCGGTTTCTCTCATTTTTCCGAAGAATTCTGGCAAACAAATGGTTGTTTATCATTCAGAATTGACCGTCCAATGTTGCACATATGGTACAGTTACTAAATGTCTGATAGGCGACCATTTGCTTAGAAGAGCTTAATGCACGAACAACTTTTATTGGATTTGGCTCATCTTGAAAGTCCGATACAGTCGACTGCTATTTACTTTTGGGCTCATACGCATAGATCCATGATTTGTCACTTGTTACGATGTTGTAGACGTGTTTTGAAGCACCGCGATCATATTTTTTGAGCATTTCGTTTGACCAATCGACACAAGCCTTTTTTGAGCGTTTGTCATATTATTGGAATCTAAAGCGGAACAAATTTTTTTGCGGGCAAAATGTTTATGCGATTTTGAATGTCTACCGGCCCCACTAATGCTCAAGGATGCCTCAGTCTCACGATAAGTTATATGACTTTCTTGCAATTTCAGTTCATGCATATCGTCAATGTTTTGTGGAACAACAATCGATTTTGAATGACCTTCACGAAATGCATCAGTGAGTGAATCATAGCCATGATTGAATTCTGTATATCACCGATATTCGGTGGTTTATAATGGTGCTTGACCTCCAAAAGTCAGACTAAGTTCATACATGCACTGTTGTTGAGATAATATCGAGGGTTTCCCGCCAGAAGGGCGTATCAACCAAAACATTATTTTTCAGGATCTACTAAAAATGTTTCAAAAATCAGTAGTAAAATTTAAGAGTTTGTTTATTACCTTACGTAACTGTTGATTAGTATATTTATCGCATATTATTAACTGCTTAGTGAATTATTTGAGAACAACAGGTACAAACTTGACTAGGTATTTTAACTTGTAACTGAAGAGTAACCGTATGTAAACACACAGAAAAATTGAGGTTATGAACGCCAACCAACTCGACGCATACTTGTGAATGCCATGAAATTTTGTCATGCCAGAAAGCCATATGTTTATACGAGCTAGAAAATATATGTACAGTTTCGCTATAAAGGGACGTATACATACAATTTTCTGCCAGGTTATTCGAGGTAATAATTGTTCATACGACCAAGAAAAGGATTGCGTGGCGCTGTTATTATTGGTGTGGTAGGTAGATACGACTTTTTGTCGCGACAAACTTATGGTATTGAGTGTCAAAGTTAGTTCATAAACCCAGAATGGCACTTTTGTGGATACGTCCTTTTGGCAGGAAACGCTTGATATATATTTAAAATTATTAAAAAATCAATCTTACGGAAATGTTCACTACTTAATTCCATTTTTTTTTGTTGCTGTAAACTACACAAATAGCGTCTATATGTCAAAACGTTCTAAGTCAGTATAATGACAAAAAGTCGAACTTTACGATAGGGATGTCGGTTGTCATATGGCAGCACCAGGATTGCCCACTCCCAAATTATAATAGGGAACCCTCATATCAGTAAAAATCTTTAGTTTCCCCTTACCGATGGAGTAAATAATTATGATCTAAACTTGGTTGTCCTTCATTTTTCTACAATCTGGATAAAAGAGTGAAAACCGACTAGTAGGGCTGTTAAATTTCATTAAATAAAAATAAAAAAGAAATAAGAAATTTTTAATTTTCTGTGAAATAAATTTAATATATTTCAAAAAAACTTGAATTTTTCATAAATATCTGAAATAATTTAAATATTTTAATATAGCTAAATTAATTATTTAATTTCGTTAAATGTATTTTCACTGTAAAAAAATATAATTACTGTGTTTTAAAAACTTCTAAATTAGTATTTGAAACCTTAAAAAAAAACTTCACTGCCTCACAACACTAAATTTGAATAAAATTGGTTACATTAGCTGAAAGATGAAAAACGGAATTATTTTCAATATAAATTTTTTTTTTATCTTTGCACGTTAAATGAAGGATATTAAAAAAAATTGTAGTTTCTTTTCAATAATTTTATTGTAATTGAGATGATCCACCAAAATGAAAAAATATATATGAAAGTCAAAAATGCCCAGATAAGTGTCTACCAATATTTCAACAATTTGTCTAGAATTTTATCTCTTGATTGGATAAAAAAATTTCAAATTGGTCTTATTCCTAATTTAACTTGCTTCTTATTTCACATCTTGTTGCAGTTTGACATACAGGAAAATAAAAAAATTGATGGGTTTTTTTTGTCAATCTGAAAAACAAAAATTTTTTTAATCATTTGCTGAAATATTTGATAGACACAGTGGTTTTATAAATACAGATGATTCATTAACGTTACTGTAAATTGAAAAACGGCAGCATCCGATTAGGCCATGTTTTACTTCTTCGCCCTATTTCGACCTTGGCTATCTCCCATTGATCCACGTCCCATTTCTAACAAAACACTACGTATACTTGACGTGTCTGTCTTCAAAAAAAAAAAGACGAAAACCCTCTTTCAGATGCTGAACCACTCGCAGCAGCAGGACGAGGCGGCTCGGATGTCGGGCAACTCGCACCTTCTTGGTGCCAGCAACCCGAGCATTACAGGCCTGCACCACCACGCCGCCGACCTCACCATCAAGCTGCAGGCACAGTTGCAGCAGAAGCAGCAGATGGAGATGCTGAACAAGCTGATCAATGCTACGGTGCACCCCCAGCAGATGAGGACGTCTCCCCTGCAGGACATGGGCATGCAGCAGAGCAGGGAGCTGCTCAACAGGCCTGAGGCGCAGGCTATCTTGCAAGGTAGGTGGGGTTGTGCGTGCTGGATGTTTAGGTTGAGAACGAGTGATTCTGGAGCAACTTTTCGAAGTTTTCAAATGTGTATTCCAAGTTGTATTGGTGCGGATGAAGAGAATCGTGGGATTCCTACAAGTTTTACATATTGTTTTTTCAGAGTTAGCAATTCTGTTTCTCACCGTTAAATTTTTACATGTTAAATTTTTTACCTTTAACAAACTTTTTAAATATAAATTATGAATTTAAATTTAACACGATTGCTAATGCCAAGGTAATTTTGGCAAGTTAAAAATAAAATGGAGTAGTTCAAATGTCTTTTAGTTGCAGATTTTGGTAATATGAATTAACAAATATTAAAATTTTTATATTATATGGAAATATCTCTCATAATTCAAATTAATTGATAAGCGGGCAATGATTTTGTATATTCTCTGATTTTAAGGGTTACATATATATTTTATTTTTTGTAAATCACATTTATATCAAGAATAATGTATATTTATTTTAGGAGGGTAAAAATTTGATAAAGTAGTTCAAACGTCTCAGTTTTAGTTTGCAGGTTTGTAATATTTAAAATTAAAATTCCTATTTTCCACAGTAGAAATACGTTTTTTAACTATCAAATTAATCGATACATATAACTGATTTATATCAAGAATAATTTATATTTTAGCAGGTTTTTAAAAAATTTTTACAATTTGTTTCATGGCATACCTACTGTTTTGCCTTAAATTTAAATTCCTAATTAGTATGTAAGTACTTAGAAGGTCTGTTAAAGTCAAAAATTTTAATGTTATTTCAAAATTTAATGCACGATACAGAGTTGCCCTAATAAATCAATATTTTTTTAATTCTGACTATTTGACTATTCGTATTTTAATGTAAGAAGTTTAGTTTTTCTCTTAAATTTAAATTTATTTCAGTTATGAATTAATCTAATTTTTCCTAAACTCCCAAATTTATTTTAGAAAAGTCTTAAATAGGTTTTCTCTGGTTGTAATTTTTCTAATCGTTCTCCAGCAATTTTAAGAATAGGGTTAAATATTCTGGTAGATTATTGAACTAAAACGTATTATATTTGATTTTTTTCCCCATCAAGGCCTGAAAAGGGGTGAGATAACCACCCAGCACCTGTACCAGCAGCTGGCCAATCCCGCGTTGCAGCCCCGCCATCGCGAGATGCTTGTCACTATTCTTAAAATGCAAGGCGGCGGTGCCGGGTACGGGCCTAGCCCCCGCGTGCTGAGCCCCGTGCCCCCTCACCATATGTTTCAGCAGCAGCAGCAACAGCAGCTGCGTGTCTCTCCTTTGCCGCCGAACGGTGAGTGTGGAATTGCCGATGCCGCTTTGAATTTGGAAACACGTTTTTCTCCTTTCCGTCTCTATTTGATTTTTTTTGTAGTGCTGTTTTCAAGTTAATTCTGCATTATTTTTGTCGTTTAGTTCTTGACGCTTTCGTATTTTGTTCGCTTTTGAATAAAACTCTTCGTTTTTGCATAGTGTTTAGATAGTGCATGTGCTTTTTTAACTTATCCATTTTTAGCGCATATAATCTTAAAGTTTTGTATTCCGCAAGGCATGCTTCTAGGATCTATTTGTAAATTTGTGCCGCAAATTTGTTGTGCTTTGTTTAGTTTGATGCTTTCGTTGTTTTCTTCCTTTTAATCGTTGTAGTTCCTTTTGGTGTATAATTATAAACGAGACTTTTTCAATTACATGCAGCTTATTGTGTATCTCCGATTTTGGCCACAAGCCCAAATACCCTCACGGTACCTGGTGAGTCCCAAACAGTATGCACATTCCAATTGTATATATTTTTTTTGTTATAAGCGGCAAATACAATTTAGTAAAAAATGAATGAAAATGTTGACTTTCTGTACACGATTTTCATGATAATATATTTTATACAGAGTGTAACTTTAAGTGGGGGTCAGTTTTTTTAGAGATAAAAGTATGTGCTCCCCAGAATTACTATACCAATCTGAAATATTTTTGTTTTTTGAATAGTTGAGTTATAATTCGTTTTTAAAACTGCACTCTTGTCTACACCGTCAATGGGCAGTTCCCGAACACAGTTGTATGTGCATATTTATTAATGTTGCCCGTTGTTTAAACTAACTGTATCAGACTAAGGGTGAGGCAAAGAGTGAAGCTACAAAGACTTTGTTCAGTGTTATTTTAGTCATTTCTTTTTATATCAATGCGGATGAGTTGCTAAGCATTAAAATAAAAATTCAATAGTTTTAAAAAAAAATTATATTTTCTGCGTGGTTTAATAAATAATATTAACTAATATTTGTATGTGGATAGCCAAACAATATTAATTGTAAGTAAAACTAATTTGTGATTTAAATAATTACTAGAAAGGTAGGCAAGTCCACTTGCGTGGACTACTTGACCTTTCTCTCGGGCCGCGCTGCGTGCAACTCGAACACCGTTCTTTGTGGGTTGGTGAATAAAATAATATATATCATTTTCCAAAAAAAAAAAGAAAAGAAAAAATGCGACTCGCCCGCGATCCCCAGACCTTCAGCTTCGCAGTCGTGAGTTTAAAAAATGAGCTACGGCGATCTAACGCTGGGTGGAGCCTACACGGGCTATTTGAAATGTTGGTTCTCCGCGAATGTAAACAGAAAATTGAAAATGTTCAAATCAAGTTTTGTCGCCAAAGTTGCATCTCTAAAAGATCGGAACCGATGCCTAACGGCAATGTAACGACTCACCATAGCCCGATAGTCCGGGAAAACGCGTCAAATGACAAAATTTATTTTGACGTGTGCACTAACGTTTGTCTCCATCTGTGTTTAAGTATCGGATATACTTTGGGTATCTGTCTCCCACCGAAAAAAGTTAATTTTCAGCGAGGACTCTTTAAAGTGGAAATTTCACATAGAAAGTGCAAACAGATCGCCTTCAAAATACGACGTTCGGATAAAGAAAGGACCGACGGGTCCTTGGGTCACCGTTGCACGGCTCATGAGGAAAGCCTTTGATAATACCGTACGCCTCTTTTCGGGGCCGAGTGTGGGAGCGAGAGTAACCTACAGCTTTTTTTATATATGGATTTTTACTATTTTATAAAATGTACATAAAATACTTGCAAATCTGATAGCTTCTCTAGAATATAAAAATTATGAAATTCTAAATGTCAAAGGTAGCTTTCATGTAATATATGACCCCTCCTCGTTCAAAGTCACTTCCTGTTTTCATGTAAAGCCACTTTGCCGGTAGATAACGCTTTTAAGGGTTTCTCATTGATCTTATATGGCTTCCGCAGCTATGCACCAGCGCATACCGTCTCCCCGTGAACTTCAGGTCCACACCCAGAATATCTTGCAGCGTGCACTGATCAAGAAGAAGCTGGAGGAACAACAGGAGAACTACCGTAAGAAACAGGAGATGCAGAGGGGCCAGAGTCCCAGCACCTCCAGCAGCGGTCAGGCTGTAGCCAAGAGCATCTCGTCACCTACACCCCTGGCCTTTACCCCCACATCCGTGCTAAGGAAGATGACTGCCGAAAAGGATGAGGGTAAGTTTTTTATCTTATGTACTTTCTTCATTATTATTTTTTAATCGTTACGGTTAGGAAAAGAAAATAAAACCTCAGCCGATTCTAAAGTGCCGCCAGGTCGTCCATTGACGGGCATGAGGCCCCAACCACCGCAACCGCAAGGACAGCAGTGGAACCCACAGTTCAACTCCATCAAGCAAGGTAAAGGAGATGCGAGCGCGGAACTATAACGAATACACTTTAATCTTCCAATTCAGCAGGTCGCCCGATCGTGAAGGCCAACACCAACTACCCGACCCAGACCGCCGAGCAGTTCTTCAGCCAGCACCAGCGCCAGCAGCGCATGTTCGCCCAGGCTCCGGCCGGTACTGCCCCGCAACAGCCCCAGCAGCCGCCCAAGCCTTCAGGTGCCGCCCAGTTTGGCGGCAGTCAGGCCCTCAACGGACCAGGTGGCCCCCAGGCACAGTACAATTCCCAACAATATCCGTCTAATCAACCGTTCGCCCAACAGCTGACCCAGCAACAGCTGCGCGCCCAACACCAGCACAGGCCTGCCAATCCCCAACAGCAACAGGGACAACAGCAGCAGCCGGGGTTCCCACCCCAGCACCAGGGCAGCCAGCAGATGGGGGTGTCCTGGCAGCAGTTCTTTAATTCCACACAAGGTAAGGATTTGCACACAAAACATTTGAACTGCTGTTTGAAAAGCACAATTGCATCTGTAAATTTGTAATTGGCGACAAATTGTAAATTTACTTTAGTGACATTAAACTTGTATTTATCGAGTAAATCTGGTATTAGTTACTGTCAATTTTTAGTTTCTAACTGTACATTTGGAGTTATCGACAGTACATTTGCAGTTACCGACCGTAAATTTATTTTAGCGACAGTAAATTTATAATTGTCAAATGTAATGGCACGTTTTTCGAAGTTCTCTTGTAATAGCATCTGTAAATTTTGCACGTATCGGTAAATTTGTAACTGACAATTGTAAATTTGAAGTCGCCAACTAAATTTATTTTAGCGGCAGCAAATTTGTAGTCATTATCTGTAAATTTCGTGTTAGCGATTGTACTTCGTTAGTTTTCAACTGTAAATTTACTGTCAGGGACTGTAAATTTGTAGTTGCCAACTGTAATGGTAGCAGTTCTTTAACTCCACTCAAGATAGGAATTTTTACATAAACTGCTTGAACTGCTCGAAAAAAGTTTGAATATATGATTGCATCTGTAAATTTGGAATTAGCGACAAATTGTAAATTTACTTTAGTAACATTAAACATGAACTTATCAAATAAATCTGGTATTAACTACTGTCAATTTTTAGTTTTTAACTGTAAATTTGAAGTTACCGACTGCACATTTGTAGTTACCAGCCATAAATTTATTTAAGCGACAGTAAATTTGTAATTGTCAAATGAAATAGCACATTTCTCGAGGTTCTTCTGTAATAGCATCTGTAAATTTTGCACATATCAGTAAATTTGTAATTGACGATTGTAAATTTGAAGTCACCAACAGTAAATTTATTTAATAGTAAATTTGTAGTTACTATCTGTAAATTTGGTACGTTGTTAATTTTCAACTGTAAATTTACTGTTAGGGACTGTAAATTTGAAGTTGACAGCTGTTGACTTGAGACAGTAAGTTTGTAGTTGTCAAGTGTAAATTTGCCATTAGAGGCAGTAAATTTATAGTTACTATCTGTAAATTTGGTGTTAGCGATTGTACATCGTTAGTTTTCAACTGTAAATATACTGTTAGGGATTGTAAATTTGAGGTTGACAACTGTAAATTTACATTTAGACAATAAGTTTGTAGTTGTCAACTGTAATGGCAGCAGTTCTTTTAACTCCACTCAAGATAGGAATTTTTGCATGTACTGTTTGAACTGCTCGAAAACAGTCTGAATATTTAAATGCATCTGTAAATTTTGCACATGATCATAAATTTTGTACATATATCTGTAAAATTGCAATTGACGATTGTAAATTTGAAGTCGCCAACTGTAAATTTACTTTAGCAACAGTGAATTTGTAGTTACAGACTTTAAATTTGGAGTCAGCGAATATAAATTTTTGTGATGTGAAATTGTTAACTGCAAATCAGCTGTTAGTAACAAAATTTTTAGTTGCCAAGTGTAAATTTGCCATTAGCGGCTGTAAATTTGTAGTTGGCGACTGTAAATTTAGCTTTTTGATCATTTGCGAAATTTGGTTGTAAGTAGTTTTCTGTGACGTGCAGCCAACAGAAGCAGCAACCTGGCGGGCAGGGGCGGCATGAATGATGGCGATCTCTCTCCGACTACCAACCAGCTGGCCCGCTGGTTCTCCCCTGATCTCTTGGAGCGTGCACGTGGCGGGGAGCTGCCTAGCACCGCAGGCCTGGCCCAACACGCGCTCAGTCTGGAGGAGATCGAGCGGCAGACAGCGCCGCCCGTCCACAACTAATCTCAAAAACTATGTACCTGGACTCTCTCAAATCGATCTTACTATATAACACCTTATGGTAAGTGTCGGGCTGGCGCCTCATTTTTCCTTTTGTTTTTTTGTTCTTGCGATGTTCCTTGAGGCTTGGCTGTCCCCTTGGATGTGTTTGTCCTATGTTGTATAGTAAATAATAAAAGTATAAGTTCCAAGTGGTTGTGGCTCTTTGTTTTATTTTTGAGAGTGACTGGATCTTGGCTGAAACTTTTCCCATTTTTAAGTTCGTGTTTAGAACGTTGTGATATTTTTTAAAGAAAGGAATCGTTTCAGCCGTTTGTTGTTAAGGTTAAGTGAGTGTTTGTGCGTGCATTGTTGTTTTCGTGTTGTAACAAAAGTTTAATATGTGAGAAAGTAAAGAATTTTTCTCTTTCAGGTAATGTCAGTCAACGACTTGGTGTATTTTAGTAAACAAAAAAAAAATATTTTAAATGTCTCAAGAATATTTATTCGTCTTAGATGACTCGTCAATTTTTCTCTAAAAAAAAAAAAATTGAAAACTCGTTCCAATGAATTTAAACACAGTTAGCCCCAAAAGTTTGTACATAATGGAGTAAAGAGATTATGGAACAGCGTTGTGATAGCACTGGGAGCGATGAATTTATTGCAAGATTTTTCAATTGGGGAGGGTGTCGGGACAATTTCCTTTGTGCCAGTTCGGGCACCCTCTCGAAAATGGTTACGACGCTCGCCGTAGAAACTAAATTGTCTGTGTGGTTAAAAAAACGTCCGCGTCCTTTCAAACTGTAGGGAAGTTATGCCTAGGAGGAAATTAAGTTGTTTAGAGTGTACCATTTGATTTTTCGGTTTGATGTTGAGGAATTTTTTGTTTGATTTTGGTGTTAAAGTAACCGAAGCGGCCGTAACCATTTCCGTAATCGTATATATAACGTACAATGTAAAGAAACATGAAATGTATCAATATTGTAAACTACAGAACTGATTTTAAAGTCGTTTCCTTATATATATTTGTTTCTTTTTTTTTTGAGGAATTATTTTTATTCTTTTATAATGGAAGCGGCATGTAATTTCTTGATATGGAGTGCTTCCGTTATAAAAAAATTTGTATTAATCGTTTGCCATCGCAACACATTCCTATTATGATTATACTGTATCGCTCGCAAAAAAAAAGAGCTTCAAGTGTAAGATATCTGTTCTTGTTTCGGAAAATGGTCATTCGAAAGTGATGAAAATGTAAAACTGTAAATCTGTTGAGATTCTTTATTGGACCTAGTCAGAACTAGTTTTTCAAAAAAAAAATAAAAAATCGAACAGACTCGAGAAATTGTTGAGGAATGAATTCGAAAGAAATTATTGTTACAACTATTCCATCAGCCTCTACTGTAAACATTATTTTGTAAATAAAGGGAATGTCAATCATAATGACATACTTTTGTTTGAAGATTAATTAAAGAGCAAAAAATAGTGGCAGTTTTATTTTATTCCATCCCCGATAACATTTATTTCATATTAGCAATAAGAAAACGATAAAACAATAAAATGCTTTTTCGAATAGGTAAGTACGATTTTTAATTATATAATATAATTATATTCGATCTGGTCTCTGCATTATAACACCATAACGAATAAAAAAACAATGGTGTTTAATATTTTGATGCACGCATAAGTCTTACATTGTCTCGAAATATTTATCAGACTATCATGGGAAATATATTTTCAGTTCTGTCAGCATTGTTATTTCTTATCGAAAAATTTTATTTGGCGGGAATGCATTACAGTGTTCTCGCACGTTATAAACGGAGCGCAAAAGTTGAGGTTTTGTGTAACAGATGGCGTGCAATGTCTGAAACGTACTTTTCACGTTTCATCGATTGCGCTATTAATAAACCATTTGGTATTCCACCACGCGTCGAGTTTATGCATCGGAAAATAGAAACCAGCGAGCGGCGGCGATACGTCAGTGTGGTTGGGGCATACGACTAATTATTTATCTTTCCTTCCTTCCTTCACGAAAGTTCTAGATGTGATATTAGCAATCAGAAAAGTGTGTTTTAGTTTCCCTTGTACCTACTTTCCAGTGGAAGTGTACTTATTTTTTACAGTATCATTGTGTTATATTGTGCAATTGTTACTTTTACTTACATTAATATAAGACACAGTTGTATACTGAATTTGCTTCATATTTTTGTGTTTATTTTATAAACTTTACGTACACGCAAATGTTTGAAATTTGAATGTTTTATAGTTCTTGAATACCTTCATTTGTAGCGAACTGTCAGAAATGTACGACTGTCAAAACTGCTAAAAATAAAGGCATCTTAACAAATTAAAATGTAAATCTTTTTATTTCTCCTCGTTCTTTGATTTAACTAATGCAGCGAATATTACAAATATTAATTATTATTGTAAGATAAATATTTACTTACTTAATTAGAAAACAATGTCTTGTTAATTCAATAATGATTATTACAATCAAGGCTACATACCTATCACGTGATAAACATATTTGTCAGGTGATTTAGTTCGGAAAAGGAACACTACAGGATTGGATTAAACAAAAATGAGCTTTAAGATAACATATTTATTCAGGTAATACAAAAACTTACCTACATAATGATAATAATAAACATCAGCAACCAGTAATCTACATATCTGGGTAATGGGTCAATGACTTTAATAAAAGACCTTTATTATAGAGTTTAGTGAGGATAACAGTATATACCTAATAAGGATACAGGTAAAAATACCTATAGTATTAATTAATTAATACCTACTTAAAAATCAATGTAGCCCGAGCAATCCCCAGCAATTCAAAAAAAAAATTGAAAACTACATCTGTGTCGTCTTATACAGTCAGTTTGCTTGCCACAGTACCTATCAGTTTTTCTAAAATACGTATGGCTAAGCTTACCCTACCATTCCTACCAATTAAACATATATCAATCAGTTGCATGTTTTTATAATTTTTTATTTAGTTTTTCTTACAAATTTTTGGAATAATAAATGCCAAGTGAAATCTTTTTTCAGAATAGAAAATTATTTTCTGTTTTTTCTATTAAAATGAAAGTCAAGAAATTAAACTAGTTACTGATTGTATAAATAGATGTGGTTGACCTTGGCACAATATTTATAATTTTCAATAACATTCCCATTTGGACGTCAAACAGTAGTGGAAAATAACCTATTAAAGCATATATTTCTATTTATGCTACACAAAGCTAAGTTGTAAGTTTACCTACTTAGATATGGTTATGTAGGTACCTAAATACTGAGTTTAGTCTTACTACATAAACATAAACATCTATTATTCTGTATTAATTAAAATACTTACTTCCCCACAGTTTTTTTCTATTTGAATAATTGAATAATTTTCTAATTGCACTTTAAAAGTTTTAAGTTGATCTCTTTACATTCTCTTCATCATTGCAACAATTTTTCGACAGTATTTTTGACAGTCGGCTACTTTGTTTAATTATATTAAATAGGAGGGCCGTTCAATTGAAACGTTACCTTGGCAACGAAAAACAGTAACGAGTAACGCAAAATAAAGTTTGTGCGATGAAGCTTTCTCGTTTGTGAGATGAAGCTTTCCCGTTTGTGAATGTTACGATCAATTTATCGATGATATTCGAGGGCAAGATTTAGAAAGTGGATAGAATTAATAGTAAGTGAGCAGAATAATTATTTTTGTTGCTGTTAGTTAATATAATGGTTAATATCTGCCGCCCCAATGCTTAAAATGTCACACAATTCTAGACAATGATGTTTGTTGTCACCAGGGATTGAATAAGTTCATCTTTTTGCAAATATTATAACGGTATATGGTACAACATGGATGAAGTGGGGACAAAACTTTTGAATGTGGGAAGAATTTTAAATCTTTGTCAGAAATTTTTGGGCCATAGGCATTAATAATTAAGGAAGACAAAAAAACAAAACAAAGCTATAATCGTGCCATCTTTTATACGTTTGAGTTATTAACCCATCGATTACTTTTGTAATTAGTGATGATGTTTAATGAAAGACTAGTATTGAAAAGTTTTCAGGTGAATAAAAAAAATATTTAAATACATACATAATGAAAATGTATTCATAAATACAAAATAAAAATGAGGTAAGTAATATTATTAAAATATATTTGTTTTTTCATTCTCAATATTTCACATTTTCTTTTTGACAAATCTATTCAAAATCTTTTTCTCATTATTTTTTTATTTGTACTTTCACGTTTCCCAAGTTGACTCTTAATAGGTTTATTCTGCTTAGAACTACATATGTGTAAATACTTACCAGATTACAGCAAAATTAAATTAAGGCAAGAAACCACAGTTAAATTAAGGATTTAAAATAATAATATTAAAACTACCCAAGAAACACAGAATCCAAATTACGTTTACTGGACATCCAGAACTGTCTATAAAAAAATTCAAATAAAAAACCATCTAAATTACGTTTACTAGACATCCAAATCTGTCTAAAATCAAAATATACCCCTATAAAACAAAGATACATCTAATATTTATCTAAACTAACACCTTCTAAAAATTCAAATAGTAAAAATACAAATTATTTAGTGTAGTATAGTATTACTTAATATCACCTTTGGTTACGCTTTTGTCTACATAAAACTTACCTACATCGATACAAGATTATTAAGTGTAAAAATTAGATGTCAGGACAAAAGTGCGTTTCCCAATAGATTTTGTTGCATTAAATTCGTTTTTTTTTTTATAATTGAACGTTATATCTATCTATATTTGATTTATGCAAATACGTATCTAGTTATATAATTTGCACCATTTATTTTGAAAAACATGGAAAGGGATTTGATATCCAAAATATTATTGTGTAAAATATTCGAAGACGAAAGGGTAAATGATTTATAAACTTTTACTTCCATCGACGTGTTATTTGGGTAGTTTACATTTTTTGACGTTTACATTTAGATAAGACTGAAAAGATAAGTCAGTTATTTAATATTTATATATATTCCTATATTCAAATACCTTTCTACAAGTGTAATCTTTTCACATTTATGTACTTAAAATACCTAATGCAATTAAAATTTGTTATTTTTTAAGTTTGCACACTAGGCAGGTTCTTGAATGTTTGATATTTAGTAATACCTAAGGTAAATATTTACAGAATCTTTCAAGTACCTAATTAAATGTTTTAATAAAAAGATCTCAACTGTTTTATTTTACTTCTCACATTAATAAATTATACTGCAGACAATTATTATTGGCAATGGCCATTGTGTTGTCAACTAATTCCTGAAAATACTGCCTACGCGTTTTACTTGAAAATACCTTAAAAAAATTTCAACCAGGTTTTAATTTTCAGTATCTATTTTATGCAGGTGTTAGGTACCTAAATAAAAAGTGATACGCCTCTCTGCTATCGATTAACTACTGTCCTTTATTTGGACAAACGCATTCCCGGTTCCTCGTCTTGAATCTCGCCACAGCCGTCGACCCTTATAAATTCAAACGTCTATACCTGTCCTTTGCAAACAAAGAAAGACGTGCGTCACAAAGATAATCTCTATGTCGAAATCAGCATGAGGCGTGGTACTTGTAAATATGTTATTGATTTATTAATTACATATAGATATACCTGTGTGGACTCACTCGAAATCAAAGCAGAAATAGTAAGTGTCGCACTGATCAAAATATACGCGTACAACTACCGTGTTGAGGCACTCACGAAATACCAACTAACCGTAACGGCGATACGGGTGCTGGACTGCTGATGCCCTGCTCTGTGTTTCACTCATTTCTCCATGCTGGCTGGTCGTCGGACCCTACTATGAGGTAGCAGCAATAACGCGGGCTGTTTCTCCCGTCGTGCCCGTACGATACCGTTCGTAGACCATCGTCGGGTTTCGGTCTGCGCACTAGCCGTTTGTTTCCAATGCGAGGAGGAAATCGAGGTCCCTTTAGTCGAGAACTAGGTGCTGTCTAAATGTAAAAATGAGAAAAAAATGTGCGTTGCATCCGACAAATCCGAACTGATATTTGGTTCTTGTGCGAATTCTGTCTGTTTTTAACAGACTTGTAGAATCCTGCAGGTGTAAAGTAAGGTACAGGGAGACCGTCGAATACGAGTGGTGTACGTTGGCGTTTGAACGGCTTGCATACACGGCTTAGGCAAAATGGCCTCTGTTCTAATGGCAGTGCATTCTAACAGCCTGGTCGTTATCCAACACTTGATCCTCGAAGTTAGTTTTTGGTGTTCGTTTGGTGTTGCTGGTGTTGCTGGTGTGTTGATGTTATTCTTTATTTGTAAGTGTATGGAGCAAAGGGAGCCACACATTCCAAGGTAGTACTGATTTTAGTACCGCTATAGATGTTCAATTGTTTTAGTGCGTCATTCGGTTCGAGATTGCTTTATAACTGCGCTTGCGACGTTAATAGATCGTTGCATGTACCTACGTCCTGCTACAGGCTGGATATTATATACAGAATATATATTTCACTTAAGTTGTAAAGCGTTCAAGGTTATGTTCGTCGACAACAGCGCCACCTTTACTCTTGTAATTTGGGTGTGGCAGTGGTTTTATATTTGTAGTGGTGTTATAAGAAAACGTTATTTTTTCTGCAATTAGCTCACTATATTAAGAACTTCGTATACAAATTATTTTTGTTCTAAGAATTTCTTTAACACCATAATGTTAATTGCAAATGCTTCAACTCGTTTCAATTTAAACATTTAGAAAATTTATGTTGAAAGGATGTATAAATTATTGTTATCATCACACATTATCCAATATCGAAACTGTAATTTATAAAAGACAGTTAAAGTTTTTATGACGCAATTGAACCTTCCTACGCATTTTTAAGTTATGTCTAATTTTCAATATCAGATGCTACAGGGGTCGTGTGATATTTAAGTATTTGACCCTCCAGAATTACGCATATTAAATTGTCATATCTTAGGGATTTTAAAGTTGTGACAAATTTTCTGTATTAGATGCTACAGGGGTCGTATGATATTTGAAGACATGCCACCTTGGAACGTACGTATTACGTATTTGAAAGCTATGACAAATTCTCAGTAGTATATGCTACGGGGGTCGTATGATATTTAAACACGTGACACTCCAGAGCGATACATATTAAATTGTCATTCACTTTTAAATCACCAACGTCAACGTGTACCACTCGGTTGTTTAATGTTTAATGTTCCTCTAATATTTAATTCCGTAGAAATATCCAAAATGGGGGACGAAATGTACAACAGGAAACTGGAGAGTCTCCAACAATACATTCCGTTTTTAGATAATATGATAGCGCAATTGAAGGATCCCAGTAAAAAGAACAGGGAACAACAACTTAATAAGATGCAGTCACTTCACGCCATGATAACTGACAAGAGGAAGAAGTAAGTAAAAATTTTGTTTTTTTTTACGAAAATAGTTATGTTAACCGTGGTAGTGAATTATTAAAGGAAGATGGATCGTTTACAGTGAATGGAAAATTTGTTAAAAATGCATTAGAAGCCTTGTTGCATGAAACCTAGCGGTCATGATGACTAAATAAACTGTATTGATACAAAGTTTTTACATAAAGTTTTAACATCAATTTTTAGAGATTTCTAACAGAAAGAATCTATACTTATAAATACCTTTCATGAATAAACTTTGAATATGTCTATTACCGTAGGCCTATATTTAATATATTTATTAATACGAGTACTCCCGTTGAGTAGAACAATATGGATACCTGTATTTCATTGTATTTACTGGCAAATTTCTCTAATTTAATGATGGGATAAATATATATTACTCCCACTTCCATTTTTATAACTAGCAGGTAAGATATTACAATATACATTATATACAGAATATATATTTGCTAGTGTTATATAATCACATTAAAGTCGACTTTAAGTAAAGTTGCTAATTACTATAGTAACATATTGTTGTTACAATGTTTTAAAGCTGCTTTCAGTTTAAAGAACTTTTTCCATTATGAAATCGGCCATAAGTGTAAGTTTCTAGCGAATATTCTGCGACTATTCGGTATTCTGTCCATTAAGCCAATTTCTTGGTATTCGGTCGAATACCGAATAGTTAGATTAGTTGAAAAAAACAAATAGATTTTAAGGCAATTAATTTTAGATTAAAATAAAACCATTTGTAAATTGTTTAATTAATTATATTTCAAAACCGTTATATGAAGATTAATAAATTTGTCCTTCCTTTTTCTGAACCACCAATCGTGATTTTCATCATCCTCAGCAAAATATGTCCATGTACGAGATCTCTTTTTATTACTGACATTAAATTAACCACTCGTAAACTTTTAAAGTTTATTTTTTCCGCAGCAGTAAACATTCTCAAAAACCGTAAGAATAATAATGATAAAGCTAATAATTTGAGCGCTCACAGTGAATGTTCGTAAACCCTTAATGATACTGTTTTACTTTCAGTCATAGATTTGAAGATAAAGATAAGACATGCTAAAATGATAAAGATGATAAAGCTAATAATCTGAGCATCCAAAGTGAATTTTCGTTAACCTCTAAATATACTATTATACATAGATTTTAGAAGATAGAGCCACCTACTACACTATTTTGTAGTTGAATAGTTCAGTTGTGCACTTCAGTTATACTACATGTTTGGTCTTTCTTAAAATAATAATTCTCCCTCAAGTCAGTCAGTCAGTCACGGAAAACGAGAGCCTTTGCGCAGATTAATTTTGGTCTTTGATACCTCTTTGCCTTATACACACGCATCAAATCAACCTAATATTATTCGGCTATTCGGCAGATAAAGCATCCGAATATTCGGTATTTGGCAAACTACCGAATATGTTATTAGTTATAGTTTTTCCGAAGTCAATTGAAGAACCAATAATTTCAAGGTATGTACCAGGCTTGTTCCCATATTTAATTAGCCATACCCATAAACAGGTCTGGTTGAATTAAACGTGGAGATGATAGAAATGTGTACGCTCAGTTGAAGAATGCGAGCGCGGCCGAAGGAAAACGAGCACAGTTGTATTGGGCTTCTGGGCAATAAATCACAGCAAGTGACAAGTGGTTCATAAATTGCCCTGCAGTGCAGTGCAGTAGTGCGGAATTTGGTGTGAATCAGGCAATTTTAATTTATTATAGGCACCTTCTATCAATCATTCTTATTACAATTGCGAAAGGGAGAAATAAGGATATTTTGTTTACTAATATTATCACAACATGGCATTTTGGAGACCTTTTGAAACGGAACAAAACGAAATTTACCACCAATATAATAAAATTGTTTGAGGACATAAATAATTAAAATATGTTGTTGGCCAAATGAACATATCGTCCCTCTTATCACGTAGGGGCATATAATCCAGAAAATGGATTTACACATACGCCTCTACGTGATAATATGGACGATATAATAGAAATTTTCTACACATTATATACAAATTATAATTTTTTACCTTTAGCAGAAAATTTTTTTAGGGACGCCTGTGAAACATTAAATTTTATTACCAGACGTTTTTTTGCATATTCAACTGACTTCGGAAGGACTATACAAGTCTATATAAATCTTATCGTCTTATGATACATTGAAATATAGCATTACAGTGAGCGGCTAAATTATGGAATAAATTAAATAAAACTATTTTTTTATAAAAACCACCGACAGGACTATTTTATTTTGTTTTTTGTAATTTTTTACGTGCATCTGATTTTCTATAGAGTGATTCTAAAAAGCTGTAAAGAAAAATTTTTTAAACGGAACAATATTTCTACAGATTTGGATAGAACGTTGTCTCACGAATACAGTAATGTAGATATTGATGGATTTATCTTTAATAATAAGAGTGAATAAACAGAATGCGAGGAAAAACGAAAATTTTTTGCTGTTTTTGTAGGGATGTCATTCAGACTTTAAAAACTGTCAGTTAGCTACATTTTGTCCTGATCGAGATACGACTTATTCTAAGTAAAGATACTCTTTGATTATGACTAGTCGATTATGGCTCATTTGAGTGAAACCCAACGCATAGACTTTAATTCTTGTTGGATGCAGAAATAAAACGAGAATTCGGCAAGAGGTATGTTTTGTGTTTAACGCAAAGGCATATCAGGCACATATCAGCTGATCTGCAGTTAGTAAAATCGAGGAGAAATTTAGAGACACTAGTCATGTTTAACACATAACAAATGCTGGACGACCTAAGATTAACGAAAATGTAAAACTTAATGTTTTGTTAAGTATGGAAGAGTGTGGAGTATTACGTGTGCTTCATAAAGAAAATTACTATCCTTACAAAGTCCAGCTAGTGCAGGAAGTAAATGAAGATGCAGTTTTGTGAAATTATGCAGGATTTATGTAACCGGTATCCACGCTTTCTTCAACACATTCTTTTTTTCGGATGAAGTCACGTTTTACCTACATGGCACAGTGAATTGACAAAATTATAGGTATTGGAGTAGAGAAAATCTTCACTGGATGATTGAGGCACATACTCAACATCTCCAAAACATGTGGACAGGGATGGTTGAAGACAGAATCATTGGACCGTTCTTCGATGAAATTGTGACAGGGCAACGATAATTGGATTTTCTAAGAAATTAACTTACGCCTGTCCTTACAGAAAATTTTCCAAATGTAAATAATCCTCGAGCACTGAATGATAATATCTGGTTTCAACAAGATGGCGTACCTACGCACTTTGCATGTCCTGTTCACGAGACGACTCTTTTCTTGGGAGGTGGATTGGTAGACGAGTACCCATAGAGTGGCCACCTCCAGGTCCAGATCTTACACCCCTCGATTTTTCCTTGTGGGGTTATTTGAGATCAAAAGTCTACGTAACCATACCATCAAATTTAGAGTTAAGAAATCGAATAAGTGAAGAAATTAGTAGAATTAGTCCAGAGGTCCAGAGGTCATTTGCAATGTACAAGAAAAATTTGTTGATAGGTTTCCTTATCGCCAAGAGGTTGATGGATGATGGCATTTCCAACATTTGGTTTAAATGAATAGTATTTTAACTTTGTTGATTATTTAATTTAATTTACAACTGTTATTCGTTTGTACTTAATGTATTAAAATTTTTCCTTGCCTTCTGTTTATTGAGCACTCTTGGTTATTCTATGTTATTATTAATGATAGACCCATCAATATCTACATTACTGTATTCGTGAGACAACGTTCTATACAAATCTATAGAAACATACAGGGTGTCTCGGCGTTTTTATAAAAAAAAAATATTACAGTTTTATTTAATTTGTTCCGTAATTTATGCGTTCATTACACTCACAGAGTGGTCCACCGAAAAGTATATACCGGGCGTTACGTCTTTTTGTGAAATTGGAAGCAAAAATGCTCGGACACGTCGATTTTGGTTTTAAGGGGAATGTATTTTACGCACATTTTTCAATCCGCCCCTTCATTCTTTTAGCTGGGAACAATCGCACCCCTAAAATTTCAAATGGAAAATTTGGTCGAATGATACATCATTTCAAAGGGCACAAAATTTTCTTTCCAATGATACCCTATTTGTTCGATTCTACTTGGACAGTTACTGCGAAAACGGCTGTAGAAACCTAAGCCCTATAGTTTTGGCATTCGTGAAAAAAACACTTACGTATTAGTTGTTATGATTCAATACAACCACAATTAATCATTTGTAAATTACCTTAACCAAAAACGTTGTGATTTAAATGCAATATAGTTGGGTTGGTGAGTTATGATCAGGGACGAAAGGGGTAAGAATGTACACAAAATTGTTAGGAGTCAAGACAACCTTACGAAACAATTACAGTAATCAGTATTCGATTTTAAATTTGAAAATCATTTCTGTCACCTTGACTATTTCTTCAATTTAATAATAAAAGTATACATCCATTCTGTTTTTTTCTGTATTTTGGACATGGTTACTCAACAAGATGTACCCAATGAACAAAAAATATGTAGAGATGCAACAGATTTTTTTCAGTTACGTCCATTCTAAATACTATTATCACTCACTGAAAGGTATACGGATACCAGCATTTTCGATATTTTAAGGTGTATTAAGAATTGTTTTTTGTTAAGGGATAGTTTTTAGTAAGAAATAATTTTTTAATTATTCAAGAGAAAAGAAATATTATTAGTATACTATACAGGGTGATTCAGAACTTACCAGCTTTTTCGATATTTTAAGGTGTATTAAGAATAGTTTTTTAGTAAGGGATAGTTTTTAATAAGGGATAATTTTTTAATTATTCAAGAGAAAAGAAATATTATTAGTATATACTATACAGGGTGATTCAGAACTTACAAAAAAAAAATTGATGTACTCTTACAAATACAATTTTGTAAATAAAAATCAAAAAGGCAATTCGAAAATTATTTAAAAATACACTTCTGCACAGCACTGGAAACTGGTCCATTGTAAAACCTGACCTCGCACAATGCGACCGGCATGGCGACAAAGTGTGATAAAAACGGACAAAAACTTGATAAAAATAAAATAAATTGAATAGAATAGAAATAAAGAAATTTTATATCAGCAATTTCAACTGCTTTTGCCGCTATTGTTGTTATTAATTAATAAAATTAATTTGTGGTTTTAAATAATAAAATAATTTGACATACCTGATGTTACAACTGTTCAACATTTTATCCACCGACTTGTAAACACATTTAAGGTCCGTCTTACTCAGTTTCTACGAACTAACACAAATGTTGTCTTGCTTCACCATAACACAAATGCTTCGCAATAATAAAAATATTGTCTTGCTTCACCATAAATTAAAACGATATCCGTCAACTCCGAGTTGCTATACACGCAAGCCATTTTTGACACTATCTACTAAAAAACTATTGTAAACATAGCAACGACGATTGTAAAATCGGATTTCAGTGGAGTCGCTGAGGCTACGTGGCTCTCCACACTTATTGCGAATGACGCTAGAGACTACAGTTGTCCAGCTATGTAACGGTTGAATGTACTACAACTTCAATAATGTTTTTCTCGGAAACTATAAGGATTTTACAAATTTTTTTTTACTATATTGACTCCATTTCTCATGCCACATCTATTCCCAATTTTTTTTTGGATAAGTTGTGAATCGCCCTTTATGTAGACTATTATATTTAAATGGTGTATAAAATATACTGTTGAATGTACTTGTATTAATTACAATTACCAAAATTATCCAATAAATGAATACCTACTACTTTTTTTTGACTAAAACGTCTTTATGGATATATTAAGTAAAAAGTTGATAAAATATATGTTTAATACGTATAACGTATACATTTGTAATTTAATATTTGAATATTTAAAATAAAAACAAGTATTGAAACTGCAGAATTTAACTAAAATTTGAACAATTGACCTTTAGAAGTAACAAACATTTTTCGTTGAATTAAAACCAGTTCTATTGTCTAATTTTTTTGGCCAATTTCTTGATCTATTTTAATTTGTCAGATATTGTTAAATGCAAAACAAGTTTAATGTCTGACGAGTTTGCATGGTCATAACGTCATAGTTTCCACACAGCTTAGGTGGTTTACGCTTGAGGCTGACGTTTTATAGAGAAGAATTCGCAATTTTAGTTAAGACAGTGATAGAACAAGTAAAGCCATCCAGGAATTGGCGAAGCGTAACGCTAAACTAGTGCATCTTTCTTTCATTTTTTGCATTGAAAGATCAGGGAGAACTTGTAAATATTAGAAAATATACCTTTCCTGTTTTGTCCAGCAATTTATAAAGATACTCAATAATTGTGATTAATGCATGTGTTAATAGTTTCCTAAAAGCATTCTGCGGAGTGACTACGTTTATAGGACCGTATGTCTAACAGGCGTGCAAAAATTCTGGAAACGTAATATACGTAAGATTTCCTTATCTTGAATGTATTGTCAGTTATCTTATACCCTGAAGAAAACTTATATAACTGCTACAGTGAAGAGATGATATTGTTTATAACTTGTTTAGAGTTTCTAAAATGCTGGACAAAAAATTGCGCATATAAACGCCCCCTTTTTTTGGTAATATTGAATTTTACGTGAGCAAATTCCAACTAGACTGGATGACATACTTATTTGTTTTTTAAATTTCGTTCATTGAAAACTGAAACGTTACTAATATGGTTGTACTTTTCGACTTGCCCCCGTATTTACGGTTTCAGGAGTTCTTAAATATTTGTATCGAACAAATCATTTTAAGTACGTTACTTTTACCGAGGCATGTTTAAAATGCTAATTAAATGTTTCTTACAGTGTATTTTTATTTTCCTGGTATGTTGCCACAAATAAAATATGGTTTAAACCGATTTGCATTTTATTTTCTTTGTTATCTGACCTCAGAAACTGACTAAGCGAGAATTTGTATCGAGATTTTAAACGACTTTAACGTGATTTAACTTTTTATACTTTAACTGACATTTTAATGACAGATATTTTAATTCTTATTGTTATCCGTTAACGCGCAAAAGTTACTTAAATGTACAGGGTGCTTATAAAATGTGATTTATATTTTCTCAAGATTTTTTTTATTCTTGCTTTAAAGGAAATAATGTATTAATTCTGTTGGTGTACGTATTTCAAATGTGGACAGTGTTTGTATATTTTACATTTTATTAAAGCATATTCAGCTTATTTTTTTTGTTTTTTTTTTTTTATATTTATAGATGCTTATATTGGATATTAGTACAAAAGTGGTGATATGTTATAGAATTTTTTGTAATATTAAATTTATATCTAGTTGTTATTGCGACGTATCTTCACTTGTTTTATAGATTATCTAGAAATATCATCTTGATAAATATTGATAATTTTTATAATTATAAAATAGTAGCAGCAATTCTGTAACCCTGGGACATGTTGTCTCTGTTTTCAAACAAAATCTGCCATTTAATAGTAAATCATGAAATTTTTTAAAAATGCATTTTAAATATTTTCTTTACCGTTGATTGTAAAATAAAAAATATTCTGCTCGCTGGCGTCATTCTATTTTCAGACTATCGATCCTTGCCACAGTGTAGCCCTAGAGTTACAGTAACAAATATGGCGATTGTGGATTTAAAAAAAAATGTATTATATCTTACTTCAAAACAATGATCTACTGATAACTAATTCAAAATATTTATTACAGATTAAAACTAGAAACTCTGATCAAATGTGAGGATGTTATATCAAAACTTTACGAAAAAGTGGTAAGTAATTAAGGTTTTATTATTTTTAGTTTTCAGTTAATATTTCTCTTATTTATAAACATTACAAATTTTTAATATTGAATTGTAAAAGTTCACATTACTCCACATCTGATTAATATTTAAATATTTTGTTGTAGCACAACAAACCTATCGGCCCAAGAAAAATTGCTGACGATTTTTTATCCACACCTGCCAGTCCTAGTCCACCTAGAGAAATAATTGCTCCAGCACCCCTCACAATTCCCACGGAAAGGTAACAAGGGTGATATGTTAAAAATGCTTTTGTTTATTTTAATTTTATTTTAGGCTGGATGAAAACCGAATCCCAAGAATTGACATATATAGTAGCGCTGGAGAGAGCCTCAGTAGACAAAGAGCGCAACAGAGTTTAACTTTAGGAACTAAGGTACCTGATATGTCCAAACCCCCTATTAGTCTCGATGATTTAAAGACCTTGGAAGAAGACGTTCAGGAAAAAATTAATGAAGTTTCATTAAATAAAGCGTCACTACATGAACTTAACTCTCTTAGAGAGAAACTTACCGAGCAAATCCAGATGGAGGAGGTTTTATCGAGGTCTCCTCAAAAACATAAGAAGGATGAGTTGGAATGTATAAATACAACAGTGAGGAATAACCTCAATTTAACGAAAAAGGTGATACAGCCTCCTGAAAAGTCTAAAAGTAAAGATATTACTAAGTTTGTTCCTAACAAGCCGTTGGAACATAATTTCAGTATGTCGTCGCCCAAAAAGGAGATCAAAAATCTTACACCGACGATCAACAAATCACCAAAGATTTTAAAAGAACCGGCCAGCATTTTCGGAAGTATTTTGTCTAACATTGACGATCAAATACTGGAAGGCAAAAAAAAGAAAGAAGAACGAAGGAGTTCCGTCACTGGTAAAGACGAGAAGAAACCTTGTGATAAAGATGCCAAAAAGAAAGACAGAAGAACATCGAAAGACGATACTAATGATGCGAAGAAAGACAAAGATTTGAAAAAGAAAGACAGAAGTAGTAGCTCAACGGAGGAGAAGAACACAACCAAAGAAGAAAAGAAATCTAAAGGGATTAAGGAGTTGGATACGAAGAAAAAAGAACATCATCAAAGCGGAGAAAAGAGTAAATCGAAAATCGAAAAGAAAGAGAGCGATAATAAAGAGGAAAACAAAAATGATAAAAATCAACAGTCCAGTAAGGATACAACTAAGAACACTTTTATATCACTTACCGGTAAAACGTCTTTTGAGGCGGAGGAAGAACGATTGAAGAAAGAGTTGGAATCTAAAAATAGTACGACATTAGTCGTGGAATCTGAGGAAGATAAGTCCAAAAACACGATAGGGAAAATATCTGTTAAAAAAGATCTGACTTTAGTAAAAGCTAATGCCGTCGTCAATAAGGAAGAAGAGCCTACTAAACAAACTACGTTTAAACGTTTAGCTGACAAATACAACCCAAAGCCTAAAAAACCTACAGTTGAACAAGAAGTGGATAAAGAGGTATGTGACATCATCGAGGAAAATATGAAGACGTCGCCACCAAAGCCACCTGTAATTAACCAGATACCAGCACCGATTCCGCCGCCTGCCAGCTTGTTATTATGTTCCCAGATGGAACCTGAAAAGCCGGAACCCGTCCCCGCTCCACTACCAGCCGTTCTACAAAATATTTTAAATCCAAGTACCACAGAATTGATCAATACTGTGGTGAGTCAATTAAGGCAGAATAATGCGGAGACCGAGAACAGAATCATCCCGCGTACGCCATCTGTAGATAATTTCGTCTCGGATTACGCTAGAGACGAGAACTTTGTATCTGAGTATACCAGAGAGGATTTCACTCGTGACGACTTCACTCCCAGTAACATCCATATATCCGATTTTAATAATTTTACACCTCATCAACCTCAACCTCCACCCCCACTTCCACCTCAACAGGTCAGGCGCGAAAGGCTCAACTTTGAACCTCCAGTTCCTCTTTTGAATAACCAATTCAATCAAATAGGCCCCCAGAACCAACGATTCATGTCTCCTCTAATGGGAGAAGCGTTTAACGATAATTTTTCGCAGAATAGACCGTTTACTCCCATGCCACAAGGCTTTCCCCAAAGTTATAATAATTTCCAGACAAACCAAAATGCGCAATCTGACATACAGCCTCTAGATTACTATCCACCAAATGCGCCAATTCCTTCAAACCAGTACAACAGTGGCCCACCACTCTTATCTCCTGAGGTTCCGCATTTTCATAATGAACAAAAACCTACCAATTTCGGCATGATACCAAATCACGATCCGTTTGGGCACAACGAGGACATGCGGTGGAGGCAAGAAGACACTCGCTTTCCATGGGAGCGAAGAGATCAGGATCATAGATTAAATAGAGATCCGAGAACTTATAGGGAGTATAGAGAAATGAGAGAATCTAGAGACCCTAGGGTAATGAACCGCGATCCTAGGGATAACAGAGACCAAAGAGACACGAGAACAGTAAGAGATCCAAGAGTTAATAGAGATTTACGGGAAAATAGAGACTCAAGAGACAGAGATCCTAGATTGAATAAAGATAGAGAATCTAGGGATTTCGAAAGGGATAGGTCGAGGTTTCGAGATGGTCGATCTCAGAGCAGAGACGATAGACCTAGTAGATACGATTCTAAGTTTGATAGGATGTACTCTAGAACTAATAGAGATCGTTCCAGGTCCCGATCTAGATCTAGGTATTCCAAGGAAACCTTCACTTCCCCTCTTGATAGTCTGTATTCCGGTAAAGAAGAACACAAGACTGGTAAAGGTTATGGCGTCCAAAACTTTCGAATACCCAAAATTAAAAAAGAGGACGAAGAAAAAGAACAGTCGACGAAAGTATCCAGCACTAACGAAGAAGTTTGTGATGTACAATCTGTTAATGACGACAGTAGCGATAGTACCAATAATGAAGTTACTGGAAATGATATTGAAACCGAAGTTGATGAAAATAAGTTAGTAATAGATGCTACTAAAGAAGATGCTACTAGAGATGCTACTAAAGAAGATGCTACTAAAAAAGATACTACTAAAGAAGAGACTACTAAAGAAAGTGGAGTAAATGACCATGAAAACGAAACAACTGAAAAAGACACAGAAGTTGAGAAAACGAACCAAGAACCACCAAAACTACAGAATGAAACAGAAGAAGCAAAAATCGTTGAGATTCCTAAACCCACGATTCCAACACAACTTGTTGATCAAGAACAGGCGAAACCTGCCGATCAGACGATTCTTGCCCAGTTCTTTGCCAATCTACTCGGTAGTCAGAACAAAAAAGAGAAGAAAACGGCATTGTACTCTTTAATAAGCACCTTTTCAGACAGTTTCAGTGAAAAGGAATTAACGAAAATAACGAAAATTATTAAAGCTGATGAGGACGCCGAGAGTTCAGAAGAAGAGGAAGTAAAAAAATCTGAACCGAAACCTGATTCTGAGACGACTAAAGAACTAGAAAAGGAAGCGGAACCGGAAGAAACCCATTCTGAAGACACTCCCGTGAAAATGCCAAAACGTAAGACTAGAAGAAGAATTCGAAGAATTTCTTCGACGGCTTCTATAAAAGATGAAAAGGTCAAGGAGGAAGAAATTGCTAAAACTCCCGAACCACCGGAAGTATTTAACACCGAAGAAGAAAGCGTTGTAGTCTCTGTAGGTGAGAGAATAAAAAGCAGAAAACGTGCCTCAATAACTCCACCAAAACCAAAGAAAAAATGTAAAACGGAGCTTGATATGTTACACGAGGATATACAAGATATGTTCATACGAGACGGCGTGCTCACAGCTAGTGGTAAACGTATGTGCAGGCTGTTAAAAAGCGATCCTAATGCATTAACGACTCCTCAAACAACTCCATCAACCGATCCTCCAAAATTACGTAAAAAACCTGGTCCGAAGCCCAAACCAAAATTAAACCAATCTGATATGAAAACTGTAAAAAATATTCGCATATTACTCCCTAAAATTCCTGACAGCAGCTTAGAACAAAAAAATGCGAGTCCTAGGAGAAGTCTTAGGAGTTCCACTAAGGCTGTATACGCAGAAAGCGATGAAGACGATAAAGCACCAACTGAAGAAGAATCAATAATGGAGGAAGGATCATTTAAAGAGGATTCTGACGCAGAATCCACGGACACAGAAAAAGATAAGATATCGCAAGCATCAGATAACACTACTAAAGCTAAAATGACAAAAAGAAAGCGAGGCAAAGGCTGGGCATCTGGAAATATCCCTTCCAATAAGAAGAAAAAGAAGAAGCTATCATCTGTTGAGGAATCGACAGAAAAAGTTGATGATAAAAGCACATCTGCTGCTCAGCCCGATACAGACAAATCCTTTGTTGTACCAGATAAGAATTACTATATTGATTTTGTCACGAACAAGTCTCACGAATGTAGACTATGCGATTATCATGGCAGATTCATCACAACTCACTACAAATCTCAACATCCAGAGTCGGAAATATTAACCTCCCGTTTCTCTCCTGCAGTGGCACAAGAGGCAATTGAAGATTCAAATAAAAATCTGGTCAAATACGAGAACATGATGGTGTGCGGTAGTGGAAAGTTCCACTTTACTTGCAGGTTCTGCGCTTTTAACACCAGTGTACCACCTACGATATTTTACGATCACATTACCACTCACACTGGCGAGTATAGACATGTCTGTCCCATGTGCGACTTTTCTGCCTCTAGCGGGAAGACATTGAAATCACATATGTCCAACGTCCACAACAACATTGAAAGGAGAGTGGCTCGCAAGTCTTACAGAGAAACGATTGTCTTTGGTTACATGTGCGGAGAATGCAACTACGTCCAATTGACAGAAAAAAATGTCGAGGAGCACATTAATATATTCCATTTACAAAAGCCTACGATTTACAAAGTCAACATGTCGACTACTTTTGACCCTGAGGTGGCAAATCTGGCTGAAAAAGAGAAAAGAGATACTGCCTCACCAGCAACTGCCTCTGTCGAAGAAAAAAGTGAGGAATCACTTGTTAAAGAAAAGAAAAATAAAGTGGACAAAGCTGACAAACCGATGCTTCCCCCTCAACTTAAGAAACGTCCTAAGGCAGCTCCTAAATCAGTGAAAGACAGGTTAAAAGCTAAAAAAGCATTAGCTGAGAAAGAAGCAGAAGTCTCCGACACTAGCAGTATCGCAGAGAGTGAATCTAGCTGTAGTTTGGAACCGGAAAAGACCGGTACACCTGAACCTGTAAAACCGGTAACTGTTTCTAAAAGGCGGTTAACTAGGGAAGTATCGACGACTTCAGAAGAAGAGGTTGTCGTAAGTGGCAGAAGTAGACGTGCTGCTAAAGATAAAGCCACAGAAAAACTGAAGACTCTGATGGAACTAACAGAAAATGGAGGCAGGAAAAAATCGTATTCTGAGACAGGGGACGAAGATAAGAACAAATCAAAGCAAGTTGCGGAGACTAAAACGAATGACGATCAGACCGAGGACAAAAAAGAACAGGCAGCTAAAGTAGAGCAAAAGTCGTTACCAGAGAAGAAGGAAGAAAAACTGAAAATTAAAAAGGAAATAGAATTGAACGTATTCACTTGCAAAACTGACATTCAAGAAGAGAATAAAAAAATAGAGCAAGAGCGTTTGCAGCTAATGGACGAACTTAATAAGTCGGTCGGTAATAGAACATCTCTAAACTTCGTGGACAAACTTTGCAACAGATTGAGCAACAATGACATCATAGTAAAGCAGGAGCCGAGAGACGACCTTACCGACAGTCTATTTCCAACAAATACCACAGACGTGCCTCTCACTATGCCAGTATTGGAGAAAAATCTACCTACACCGAATGAATCGGCTCCGGCGAAGGCTCCAACCACTCCAACGCCCCCTCCCAAAAAACCAGTGTTGCAAACTGAAGACATGCAAGTATCAAACCCTAGTTTTGACGTCACCCTGAAAAACAACAAAATTATCACAGACATGATACAAAAACTTAAAGGCAAAGTGGCCAACATCTCCGACGACAAATCCGAGAACTCCATGACATTGGAAGACGTGGACTATGACAACGAGGGCCCACCACCACTGACACATGTTAACAAACTACCAAACGTTAAACCGGCCGATGTGTCTACAAAGACAATGTTAATAGGAGGCCTGGTGAAAGTGATCAAGTACCCTAGTCACTTAATGTTTTCTTGCCTGGTACCTCCTTGTCTCTTCTCAACGGAAAACAGAGAAGCTTTCCAGAAACACTGCTCGGAAGCGCACAAGCTGCCACTAGAAGAGAAACTGACTCTATGCGATATGTGTGGCATGGAACTGGGGTCCGCAGAAGGCAGCCCCTTCTTGGAAAACATATTTAAGCACGCCCTCGAAGAGCATGCGGACTTTATGAGTATCGAATCGAAGCCTGAGGAAAAGACGAGCTCCATTAAACATCCAAATAGACAGTTGAGGTTAAGGAAGTTGAGCGGAGACGCCTTGTCTGTTATTAAGAAGGACTGGGAGGAAGAAATCGACAAAACGAGTAAAGAACCTGCAGAGAATAATAAAGAGGACGAAGATGTCGCCCCAGTGGCTGAAGCAGCCGTCGATGATGGTGAAAGTGTGGACGAACCTACAGCAAGCATTGCTGAACTGGAAGTGAGTGACGAGAATCCTTTCCCATTCAAAATTGCTGGGGTGATGTCTTTGGCAGAGCCTGTACCCCCCTTGACGCCCATAACTAAACCCGCTTTGCAAATGCAGGCTACATCACAGTTGGTAGTGAAGGAAGCTAAGCTCAACCAAACCGAAGTCAGCAGGCCGAGGAAAACGCCCAAGGCGATGGCAAAGTTTATTGCGAGCGTCAGTGACTTGTATAAGTGTCCGCATTACTACTGCCTCTTCTCCACCAATTTCAGGGACTTTTTAGAAAAGCATTTGAAAGCTCATAAAGTGGAACACGACATGATGATCCCCTGCGTGTATTGCGACATGAAGACGCCCTGGGAACACGTCCCTATGCACATAGACATCCGCCACGCTCATTGCAGATTTGCCTGTTCGTATTGCTTGTATAGGGCGGTGCTGAAGGAGTACGTGTTCCTACACCAGGACCAGATGCACCCAGAAAACGACTACTCCGTTATAGCCCTGCCGCAGCCAAAACATTCCAAGAAGTGGGCCATCGCAGACATCAAAGTCGATCCCAAGACCTTGTGTGAACCTTACAGGTGCACTCCCAGTAAGTATAGTTGCTTAATTGCTATATAAATTCCTCCTTCAGTATATTTTAATGCTGTTTGTAATTATAGTGTGCGGCGTGGAGTTCCTCTTTGAAAATGAGTTCAGGAAGCATCTTATGGACGTGCACAAATCCAATTTCATTCAATGCGGCTACAAGAATTGCACGCACAGGGTCCAAGCCAACAAGATGTCCTGTCACTGGTCCCTGAGTCATAGTATTTCGATGTATCAATGTGGCCATTGCAAAATGAACGGGAGCGATATTAAAAGATTGTACAAACATTTCGCGCTATTTCATCAAGGACTGGTGCCCGATATATTGATCAGAAAGCATGCTCAACTCCAGGTAAGTAAATATTTCTACTTTTTTTGTGGCAGTTTTTACGTTGTTATGTTTACAGGATGGTGTCCACCTAGGATACTCGCCAGAAGCTTTCAGCGTCTTGAGGAAGATCATCACCATACCTAGCAATATTTCAGGCGAGAACAAAGCAGAAACGTTTGAGGTAGAACCTGCAACAGTACCTGTTATTCTACCCAGTAACACGGTACCTTACGGAGTACCGACTAAAGCTACCTTGCAAGTGGTCACGTCTTTGTCGCAGAATATTACAAAGAGCGTTATTATTCCCGGTAGTAAATCAGTTATAAATCGCGCGATAACTCTGGTTACTTCCAAATCTCCTACTAACACCGGTAATATCTTGCTCATGCCCAATGTTACCACCTGTAACACCTTGAGCGGCATAGTATTGTCGCCACAGACTAACAAACAAGTTACGTCGGTGGCCGCTATCGGTAAGACGCTTAAAGTCGTACCATCCGTACTTAGCCCCGCAGCGACAACTCCGCCATTGCAAGAAATCTCCGTAAGTCCTCCCCAGAAGGATAACGAGGGCGATATGGAAAAGAAAGGTCGAGAGCTCGATCTGACCATCGAACCCCTCGAACATATCACTCTCAGCGAGGATAACAGCCAGAGCAACGAGGAAGCCGATACGTGCGAAGTGGATCCGCTCAGTTTGGAGGCCGATGCGGACATCACCGACATATCCAAGTCGGCGGCTGACAGCTCGGGCGACGAGAGCGACAAACTGGACAAGTCCAAGAAAGAAGCGAAGAGCGGCCTGATGAGTTACCAGCTGTACAGATGCGCATTTTGCGACATATCCTTTTCCAACTCCGTAGACTTCAAGAGGCACGCGACGTTCTCCTTGAATTGCCGTATAGAATCTCAGGTGGTGAAACCCTTTGTTTGCGTACATTGCGAGAAGCAGCTGAAGAACCCACACGTGTTGGTGGAGCACGTGCAGTGCCACGGCGTGCTGAGGTTCACTTGCTCCTTGTGCGGGAGCAAGTTCGCCACCATAGCCCAGACGAGGTGAGAAAAAATCGATTTTTTTTCTTGTTTAAAAAAAGTTTACATCACAACATTTGAATTTATTTTTAATTATCAGTCTACGTTTTATTTTTTATTTTATGTGTCAAATTAACAAACCTAGAGATTTTTTTAAATTTAAAGTCGGACTATTGCTGGATTCTGCACATTCTTAATGCGGTTTGTACCAAATTTCGTGAAAACATATTCATTGGTTGTAAAGTCGATTTGAATACGTTTATTTTAGTATTCCTCGATATTTCTTTCTTATTTATAACTTTACTATTCATCGTGTAATGCAACGTCATAATTGTTTCTATGCTGTTAATAATTTCAACTTCTGTATTATCTGCATAATATTTATTTTATTATCAATAATACCTCGTCTACGTAATTTTTCATGATTTGCTCTGTCGTAAACATGTGATTTTGTATATTTCCCGCACTGTATGTTTTGTATTGCGTACACTATTGTTAGTCTTATTTGTCTCTCGAGGATTTTCATTAAAAGTAATTTATCTGTAATTATTACAGTTTTTGTTACCTTTCTCGTGTATCGAAACTATTAATGGTGCCTGCCAATCCATCTTCCATGTTCTTTCTTCTATAGTATATCATACAACATCAACAGAATAATGCCCATTCCTCTTTCCGTATGCATATAATTATATATTTTTTATAGAAACCACATAAAGAACCGTCACAACATCACCCACACCTCAATGACGCCCCTGAACCCAGCCAAGCAAAGCATCGACATTGATGAGTTCGTGGTGAGGCCGAAGCTTATGCTTCAAATGGGAGCGGCGAGGGACGCCTCCCCAGCCGAGCTGTCCGCATCCAGTTCAGCGTCGGAGAACGTCTACACACCGGAAACGATCGAACAGATACCCATGAGGCACATACTCAGCTCGAGCGTCAAGTGCGGCCTCTGCTCCTACACCACCAAGGTCAGGACCAACATGGTGCGACACCTGCAGTTCCATTCCGAGGAGAAGGTGGTTCCCGACACCGCCCCCGTGAACCCGGTGCCCTGTCTGGAGAAGAACGAGAAAATGTTCGACAAGATGATCAACCTGGCTTCTAGTTCTCACGCGAACAGCAGGATGGGCGGCGCCAAGCCGGACGCTAAAGGTAAGGTTTATTCTGCGCTGGGAGCAGAATACCAGGATTTAAAAAAAAAATCATGATTGTTGTAATAATAATTATAATTTTTTTTGTTTCCTAGATTTTTTTAATGAACGAAATGAATACATATTAATAATAATAATTATGATAATAATATAGTAATAACAATAATAAGAAAGAAAAAAAAGGTAGTACTGAATGACAAACAAAAAGGTCATAAAAAAATAGAATGTACACCACTAGCCATACAATTTAAAGAGCTCTGGAACAAGAAATTGTAATGATACTCTCAGTTGGCGTTTACGGTATTAATGTCGGACTAAAAAACTTTCCCAATGATCTCAAAAGAGTATACAAGGTGATTCAGTCATAATGTAATTAATTTTAAAGGAAGATAGGGAAATATGAGTATAACACGAATACGCGCTTAAAAATATAAATGCATATTTGCGCCGAAAAAAAAAAAAAATTTTCAAATCATTATTTGAATCCCTTTTCGGACCGCTTCTGATCGCTGACTCACGAAGGTTTATCAAGTGATTCTTGACCTACCGTATTGTTTGGTCACTAACTTAGGTTTTACTGCATTTTAAATCCGTAGTAAACGATAAGGAAAAAACAAATCATTTTACTTAGACACTTGAATGAAAAATACATTTTTTTACATTTTAAATATTAACAAGTATTATAAAAACAAATGTATAATGATAATAATTGTTAATTAATTAATTGAGTTTGTAGTACGTATACCTAGTGACTTATTGCTTTTCAAAGAGTAGTATGGCGCCTACCTATTTAAAATGCTAATACGACTAAAAAACTCATTTGTCCATAGTACTTCGTTAATAAAGTTGGGATCTGCTGCGCTTTGAACCAATTACAAAATTCAACACGACTGAGGAAATCGGCTGTTTCTTTTCAACGTTCGAACGCTCTGTAGTCCGCCGGCGCGTTCCCTGTCAGAAAATGTGTTGCGATGTAGGGCGCCAAATTAACGAGAGTTAAGGGGTAATTTGCCTATTTTTTAAAAGTTTAATACAATTTCATTTTGATTTTCTGTCTTTACTATACCTTTCGAATACGTGGTTAAAATTAATGACATTATGACTGAACCTGTATATTCAAATAAACATCCACACTGAAACATCCAAAAAGCATGATTCTTACAACTTCGCTAATACACGCTGTATGATCTTAAACCTGGAGAAACTGGAACTAAGAAATAATAATTAACGTGTATATTTCCAACAAGACGAAAATATAATTATAGGAAACAGGTAAAAATAAATACAACTCAATTTTTTAAATAAATTGTACTATAATACAATTAAACAAATGCAAGTGACATTGTTGGAAATGCCCATTTACTACAAAATTATAAGGATAATGATAATAGGAATAATAAGAATTAATAATAATTTGTTGGTTTTTGTATAGTTATACACTTTACTTTATATGTTTACAGTTATACAAATAACGCGCTTAGACGTGTTTATTCATCCAAAGTCCATATAAAAATGCTTAAAGATTGAATGTAGAGACCGACCGATTAATCGGCATCGGCTTCGGCCACATTCGGCCATTATTTAAGCCTTCGGCCAAGAATCGGCTTCGGCCAAAATTAAACCGAACTTTTCGCCGAAGCCGAAGGTACCGTTCGGGACGCCGCTGACTTAACAAATTTAATCAAATTAGGATTAAATTAGCCCCTTAACACTACAAATGACTGCCAAATTACAACAAAATTGGGTAAAAGATGTTTAAGATATTTACCAAGTAGCATTTTTTTTACAAAAGATTAACACCCTGTGTTTTGAAAACGAAGCATCTGCGGACCAATGTTTATATGAACTTTTTGTATTAAAATCATTCAAATAATCGTTTGTTGAATTTATTGTACATACTTAATTAACACCCTATATACAGGGTGTCCCGTTCATGTTTCAAAAAAAACTTGTGTGCTAGTTCCTTATGGGAAAATAATTGGGGTACTTCATGTAAAGTTTTTTTCTTAGACGCTCTATTTTCGAGATACAGTGTGTTGAAGTTGTTACTTTCCAAATGGTTTTCCATAATTATTTTTAAATCGGCTAAAGATAAAGATGACAAAATTTGTACACGAGTAAACATCAACTATGCGTTAAGAGTAATGTGCAAACGGTTTCTTTCTGAAAAACTGTGTCGCCGATACAGGTAATTAAAGCGGTACAATCAAAGAAAAAGTATGTTAAAAGTCAAAATTTATTACATTTCTAAACGGTTCTGTAAACTCTAAAGGATACTACAAAAAAAAGGTATACTTGTCGAAATTCGGTAACATGTACCATTTTCGAGAAAAATTAAGTTGCTTTTTTTAGCTCACAAAGCTGCACAAGGACATTAACAAAATATTAAATTGGAAGAGGACCTTACCATTGAATGAGCTGAAGATATTTAGCTACCAACAGTATTTGTATTTAAGACTATAATTTTAATTTTTTACGTATCACATGAAACAGTTAAATTATAAAACATTTTAACTAAAAAAAAAATTTTAATTTATTTTAAGTTTCAGTTTGTTGTAAACTACTTACATTTATGTTATCTTATCATATTTTTGTTATTTATTAAAATTTTCAAGTTAATAAAATATCATCGGCTTCGGCCGAAGGTGACCCATAAACCGAAGTTCGGCTTCGGCTTCGACCAAAAAAATCACATTCGGTCGGTCTCTACTTGAATGATCTCTGACTGTAATAGTTTACAGTATTATATCATATTTGTTAGTAATAAAACTTTATCTGTAAACCATACCATATAATTTTTTTTTTCAATGTTCTTGGCCCGTTTTAAAAGTTCCATTGCTCATTTTTAAAGCAAAAGCTTTATAATAACTTAATGAACTTTCACGAATTAAATATAGATTAACATTATCATAAAATAATTGACAATGTTATTCATATAATACAAAATTTTCACTTGCACAAAATCATATTTAACGACCACAGGACCACTGGTATTTCATATAAATTAATGCAGTGATCATAAAGCAATTGACAGCTAAATTTCTGCCGTTAAGAGCGCGCGTATAATCACTTAGCTATAAATCTACACATACGTACAAGACAAGGATAAACAATGGATCTTCGAGGTTCAGTGAAGGTTCCTTCATTGTAAAAATGTTATTGTTTTATTACATGTTATGCATTAAATTAATGAAATTAAAAAAAAATAAATTAATAGCATTTTATACGAGAAATATCGGTTCTAGAAATTATGTGCACCACACTGATTACATATACGAGGTTTTTTCAAAAAGTAATGGGAATTGTTAATTTTCTCAAAGTACTTATTTAATCTTGAATTTTTATTCCATCCTTTTCAAAGTAGCATCCTTGTGATATTATATACTTCTGACGACGTAGTTTCCAGTTTGAGAAACACTGGGGGAACGCCTCTTTAGGTATCGTCTTGAACACGGTTTGCGATTTTGCCTTTATCTCTTATTGAAAAACGTTATTCTTTGAGTATCCTTTTGAGTTTGGGAGATAGGGAAAAGTTACAGGGGTCATGTCCGGAGAATAGGGCGGTTGTAGTGTCACAGCGGTGTAGTCTTTCGCCAATAACTGTTGGATAAGCAAAACGGTATGCGCCTGTGAATGGCATGGTGCAAAATCCATTACCACACACAAATTTCCTCAAATCAACTCGATAGACAAAATACAACACACGCAGTTTGAAAATTCGCGTTACTTTTTGATCAAACCTCGTACTAATAAAACGAAGTGCGTGCGTTATAGGCACTTTAAGTAAAGCGTTCATTCTAAGCGTCTTACAATAGAAAATATGACTGTCTAGATGTTTTATGCGAGACGGAAAAATTTATTTTGTCCTGAACAGTTACAGTTGATACTGTAGGTATCAGATGGTATAGAAATGTACATGGCGAAGTCCAAGATAAATTATATTGAATGTGTTCAGACTTAAGGCTGGGCACACGAAAAATTTGATCATTTGATAAAATTTGGGAATATTTTTGGAAGAAATGAACACCAGAAAGGAAATATTTCCAATTTTAGAATTTTTCGCCGATTTATGATTCAAAAAATGGTACCTAGGTTAATAACCGCATACTTAAGCTTTATTAAATGAATGTGGATAAATTATATGTAATTGTTTATTGAATTTCTTTAACCAATCAAATTTTCAAAATTAGATGTCAACACGGTACAACTTACAACTTAAAGAAAAAACAATAAATAGTTTTAAGGCATTTACTAACATTTTACTTTACAATTCTTGAGTGGGGTCATTTGGAGAACTTAATGTTCCATTTGACACGAAAATATATTTTTCTCCCCATATAAATACAGTTGTCTTTGGGGCAATTTAGCATGGGTCATTTTTTAATTTTGAAGTTTTTAGAATTACTTCTTCTTTTTAGAAAAAGAAACCGAGAACTATCCGGAATTCGTCCCGTCTCACTGCCGCTACGTGTGCTGCGCACACGGCTGCAGTTATATCTGCCCGGAGGAGGGGAACCTCCGCCACCACCTCATAGCTCTGCACGACAGCGAGACCTCCTTCACGTGCGTCCACTGCAAAGCCGATCTGACCCCCACCGACGCCGACAGCCTCATCAAGCACTTCAAATTCCACGGCCTGCAGCTGTATAAGTGTCAGTACTGCTCCTTCGTGCACAACCTGAAGCACAAGATCGAGAAACACATCTCCGACGGCCACCTTGATCTCCCAATCAAAATCATCACGGTGAGGTTCATGGAGGCCGAACCCAAGGACAACGCCCAGGAGCCGTCGACGTCGAGCGCGCAAAGTACTCCTGTCCCGCCGGCCGCTACCAAGCTCTACAAACCCTGGAGGTGTTGCATGTGCAAGTACAAGAGCGGCACCCAGGAGGGCATACAGAACCACGTCCTGGAGAAGCACGAGGTCGATTCTCAATTCAAGTGCGCCCTCTGCACGTACAAGACGAACGATAAAGAGACCTTCACCGATCACTTCAAGGACACCCACGACAATCAGGGCATAGATATCATATACGCTTATCGGAAGATGGAAGAGGATAAGGAGAAGGAATCGGAGACATTCGACACCACGCCGCTGTGGCAGAGGGATAGGCCGAGGGTGCGACATATTCGCGGCATACTCTTCGACGAAGCCTCTCCCGCGCCCGTTAAATCTCCGAAGAAGTCGAAATCCGCAACGCCGATGCCTGGACCGAGCGGGGCGAGAGCTGTGGCGCCTTCTCCGGGACCTAGCGGAGTGAAAGCTCCAACGCCCACCCCTGGATCCAGCGCCGCGAATAGCTCAACACCTCCCGAGGCGACAAGCAACCTGGACATATCCATCGAGTCGGTGGTCAACGGCACCGCGGAAATCTTGAAGGATTCCAGCATCTCCGATGACTTCTTTCACACCGTCAACAAGATAATGAGGGAATCGAACGAGGACATAGCCAAGGCGAGAGACAGCATGGTGATCGTAATCGAAGACGAGGACGAGCCAATCGCGAAGAACAAGGATAACAAGGACGCGCCCGTGGCGAAGAACAGGGCGACGAAGAGGAAGGGCGCGGATGTGGCGGGCGTCAGCAAAATCGCCAAGATCAGCGACGAGATCATTGACCTGGAGAGCAGCGGCAGCGACTCGGAACAGGACGAATTCAGCGAAAGGAATCTGAAGTTGCGCTTCGGCGGATTCGGAATGCCGCTCTGGAAGCAGTTCAAATGTCCCATGTGCAACATGTTCAAGTCCAAGAGGATATCCGACTTTGTCTTCCACCTCTTCAAGGAGATGAAGGTGTTCAGGTAGGGGTTGGTCCGATATTATGAGTCCGTTTTTTTCTAAATTTGTTATTTGGTTCTCAGGTTCAAGTGCAAGGTGTGCACCGACGAGAGCATAACTTACCGCTACATGCACAAACACGTCAGTGACCACCACCAGGAAAGGATCAGCAAGGATGAGATAGTTTTTTTGCCGCCTAACGAGAAGTTGCTGGCCTGGCTGCAGATGGTCATCAGGGAGCAGAGCGTCATCATCACGCAGAACTACCCGAAGTCCCCACAGCCCGCGGCCGCCGGAGACCAGGACCCCGTTCAGTGCGACTTCTGCAGCTCAAAGTAAGTAATGAAAAAAAAATCGGGGTGGGTGTGTAAATTACCATCTAGACGTGACGTCACTGCAGTGGTGACGGGATGCCTTGATTTGAAACCACGAAATGAAACTTCGACTGTTTGTTATTAAAATTTCTGTGAAATCGAATAAATTACACGTTATAGGTTTAACTATGAACAAAAAAAAAAAACAACTATTCACCGTGTAACTTTGAATTTCTACGGAGGCTACCTGTGACCATCAGAAATGCATAATTTGTTTTCTCAAATGCCGCCGTGAAAACTGATTTTTACTTTTTAAATTGTTGAATCTCATTTTTCTTATCTGTATGACTTGGAAAACTCGTTGGTATCCCCCTAAATGTTCGTAATTTTGAAAAATGACTCACTGGACTTGTTTACATCGCGAATTATACTCGCAGTTAAAATATTTGTGCACATTTGATATTCATTATGTACAATTTAAAATTTTTGGAGATAAGAATAGTCCACAGCACAGGCCCCCTGGAAAGTTGATTACCACATACTTTATAACTCGTGTGAAGCTTCGTTTTGACGAGTCTACCACACTTTTCCTCTGCGACTTTTCTCGATTCCTCCGCTTTTCCACTCGGAAATGTCCAAAGACATGCCAATTTCCCGCGGTCTTGAAAAGGCAAGACCATATCTTTTTTTTAGCTTAAGTTACTGGAAATTTTGTTGCAAATACCGATTTAAATTTGTCCGGGTATTGAAAATCAATTACCACATGGGTAATTTTTAGTAAAATTAATTGTAAATAATTAATTCACTCAAAAAGTATTGTTGTCCGACAAATTTCAAGCCGCCTTTTTTTCAGTCCGACAGCTGGAAATCGGAATTTTCACGGGGTATGATAAACCGATTACCACATATCTAATTTTCATTTTTTCCACTTTTAAATTTACTGTACAAAATAGTGATGTAAGTGTCCGACGATTTAATGTCCGCAAATTATAAAAAAAATCAATAAATCAATAATCGTGATGAAATTTAATTTTTTCACTCCAAAAATTTCATATTTATAAATGGTTATTAATTATTATTATGTAAATACCCGGAGAAAGAAACACTGCTTTTTTATTCACACAACGGAAGTATTCGCAATAAACACGTATCGCCGTTAACAGTGGTAATAGTCTTTTTATATATTTTTTTTAATTATACCTTTTTAATAATAGCTCTTGTACCTACTTCTATTTAACTTTAATACTTTAATGAAAATTTGATTTGATTTAAATTAGCTTAATTTTTTAAGTTAAAAGGTAATAGTTGCCGAAATTATTAAATTAAACTGGCAGCAATGCGCTTGCCGACGCCTATCAGTTACGACCACGACTACACCATAATACAAAGACTAAAGTCGGCTTTATAGAACTACGATTGTCGCTAGCTACAGCAATTTTCACCAATCAACTACTTGTACTCCTCTTCGTATCTCCCTCTTTACTGTCGCTGGCTGCTATCTTGTGAAGTTCAAATTTCCTAATTTATAAGGTTATGTTTTATTACTTTTGTTGTATATGGAAAGATCTGACCATTTTTATTTTTTTTGTTTTTATTTATTTTATTACCAGCATCTAAGTGTCATCTTAATTCTTGACTAAATAAACGTCACACCCAAATACTATGATTTCTAGAAATGTATATGATTACCTCAAATAAAAAAATCAATTTAACTTACTACATTATTGTTTTTATTATGCAACTTTCGCCGCCATATCCAATGTATTCCTGAATTTCATGAATTTCTTCTAAATAACAAAATTGACACTATTGACATGTTATGTTTGTTTTGGTTCCTGTCGACACTTGAAAATACAAGTGAAGGGGAGTATCGCCGGCGGCGGCGACAGTTTTAGTTCTGTGAAGCCGGTAGGTATGAAATTGCGCACATCCGCGGCCATATTATGACGTCACATGGCGACCAAACCGATTTGTGAATATTGTCCCTATAGGACTGACGGACAGTGCTATTAATAATAAGCTTTCCTCTCTCTATATGTTACTAAATTAAAAAATATGAGCTATAAATTCTAAAAAGTTGCAGAAGAATTACCGGATAATGTTGATAATACTGAATGGCATGTACTTAATTAATTTACGTGATATTGAAACCAGTTTTTATTTATTAGGTATGTAAACGTGAACAGTTAGCTTAAACTTTATTAATAAATCACTTAAATCATTCTCCACGTAACGACATGCGCCGACCGAAACGGTTTTAGCTCACCGGAATTTCATAACTTCTTTGTATTATGCGACTTAACCACTAATACTGACGTCACCTGGCGATGATGTGCCTGTTGCGAGGCTATGGTTTATATGACCTAATTTTCGTTTCAGATTCCGGAACGAGCAGGAGAAGAACGAGCACTGCGTGAGCCATTGGACCGCGAAGCCCTACAACTGCTCCTCGTGCTCGTACAGTTCATACCTACAGCAAGACGTCCTGAAACACTTCAGGTCGAGCCACGAGAAAGACGCTTCGAAAACAAAGGAGAGCGAAATGATGGTCACCGGGGGACCCACCGTGGAGAGGTTGTTGAAGATTTCCGACGAGCAACACGAGCAGGAGGCCCAGGCCAGGCTGCTTCCGAAGGTGACCGACGTTCCAGTGCTGGTGCCCATTACCAAGAACGTCCAGGACCCCTTGGCCGACATTCCCGTGGACGATCCAGTCAAAGACCCTCTGGACGTCCCGGTGTCTTTGATTTGCGACGAAGAGTTAGGAAATAAAGAAGAGGACGCGGCGCTGAGCGACAGCGACCTGATCATCGTCACGAAAACCGACAGCGCCGACGTGCCGACGGAGGGCGACGTCTACTGCTGCGAGTACTGCGCCTTCATGACCAACTCCGAGGTGCAGGTCATAAGCCACATCAGCGGCTTGCACGAGCACATGCACATCAATTTCAAGAAGCTGAACAGGGCGAGGTGTGAGGACCCCAAAGAGCACGTGGGGTGTTCCTTGTGCTCGGAGGTCGGTTCCGAGGTGAAGATCCGCCTGCATCATATGGAGAAGCACGATAGACTGCCCCTGTACCTCTACAGGTACCAGTGCGCGTTGTGTCCCCAACGGAAGAAATTCCTGAAGTTCATGGGGCTGAAGGTGCACTTCAACAGGGTGCACCAGGGGGCCCCGATGCAGTACACGTCCATATACGGCTGCAACACCGGCGGGAAGGCCGCCGGGGGAATGAAGACGTACAAGTGCCCCATCTGCCCGTACGTGAGGAATTTCAAGCCCAACGCAGTGAACAACATCCGGCAGCACGTCAAGCAGCATTTCAAAGCCTTCATGTGCGGGATCTGTTACACCACCAAGTACAAGACCAGGGCGGACGTCCTGTTGCACTTCTCTAAGGAGCACCCCGAAGTGCAGGACCCGAGGGTAGAGCAGGACATGCAGCTGGTGGATAACTATAACTCCACCATGGCTGGCATAATCGCGTCCGCCGTCGAGGTTGCCAGGGAGCCGGAGGTAAAGAATACGGCGAAGAAATCCACGTCGACACCGCAAACGTCGAGCGGCGCGCAGGAGTACACTTTCTACGGTAACCAGCCCGAGGAGGTGGATCTGAGCAAGATCATGACCTCGGTGGAGGTGAACGGCATGCACCTTAACATGTCGGCAGAGAGGCTGGCCAAGATCTTCGATCTGAACGTTGTTGTGGCCCTAGAGGACTGCAACCTCTCGGTGAACCTGTCCAGCGTGTTTGACTCTTGACCTGACTTAAGCCACATGGAGTTCAACTTCGAGGACTTCAACGAGGACAGCCTAGAGTTAGACAATATCTTCTCCTCGGTGGAGAACCTCCTAAAGACGTTCGAGAATTACCAGAGCGAGGATTTTTAAGGTTGGTCGCCGACTGTAGGTCCAGGTTTGAGTCATATTGACTTTTGTTTAAAAAGCGTTCCTGGATAAGTGATCACATGACTTTTTGATTTTTGAGTTATTCCGAACGAGTTTTCTCTAAACTTGTGTAAATATGTTAAGTTTACTGTTAGTTTTTAAAAGTCTAACGCGGATCTGTGATTGTATTAGCAGTTGTGTAAAAAAATAGCGTTAAGGACATTGTAAAAATGATGTAAATATCTTTAGTTCCTTAAACATAATGTGAAGACTTATAGGTTAAGTTAAGAAATAGTTTTTGTTGCTTTACTTTTTTATTACATTTTTCTAAATAAATGAGGCATATCAATATTATTTTTTTTATTCGCTGCTATGAATGGGTGCTAAATCAGGTAAGTTTGGTGGCTACTGTAATGGATGTCCACTTTAAATTGGTTGAAAACACTTTGAAGGTCGTCAAAAAAAAAACAAATATTGGCTTAAAATCTTCATTTCTCTTAAAAGCCTCGTTTTCTGAAAGATGGACTTGGATTAGCCTGTTCAGTTCCAAATTCAATTCACAATGGTTTCAGTTTCAATAACATTTTCCTTCCCAGTTATTTTATACTTTTTTAGTTGGAAACTAATTGTCTCTAAAGAAAAAAAGTACAGCTTTTTTGTGAATCTGTCCAGACTGTTCGAATGATGATCTAACTTATACCACATGGAGTGTAGCGTTGAGGACTTCAACGGGGATAGCCTGGAGTTAGACAATATTTTCTCTTCCGTGGAAAACATCTGAATTACCTGAATGAGGGTTACTAAGTTTGGCGCCGATTGCAGGTCCAGATTTGATTCATATCGACTTATTTAAGAATGGTTCCTGGACATACGTTTGGTCGAAAATGCTTTAAAGGTCGTCAAAAGTTACCTAAAAAAACAAATATAGACCCAAAATTCATATATTTTTTTAAAACTGTTTAATTTGCCCGATTCCAAATTTAAGTTACATTGATTTCAGTTTCTATAAAACTTCACTTTCCAGTTTTACTTTAGTTGGAAACTATAATTGTCTAAAGAAAAAAAGTACAGCCTTTTTGTGAATCTGTCCAGTGTGTTCGACTGCTGATATGACAAGCAACATGGACTTTAACTTTGAAGACTTCAACGAGGATAGCTTGGAATTACCTTCTTCACAGTGGAGAACTTCTTCCGAATTACCAGGACGAGAATTTTTAAGATTGGCGCCGACTGAAGGTCCAGATTTGAGTCATATTGACTTTTATTAAAGAATAATTTCTGGACGTAGTTACATGACTTTTCAATTAAGTTATCCCGAACGTGCAAATGTCCGTATATACCTACCGTTAAGTTTACTGGTAGTTTTTAAATGTCTAACATGAATCAGATTGTATTAGCAGTTGCGTAAAAAAAATATTACCGAAGGACAATGTAAAAATAACATAAATATCTTTAATTCCCTAAATAAGGTGAAGACATAGGATAGATAGGTAATATAAGAAATAACTTGTTGCTTGACATTTTAATTACATTTTTTAAAATAAATGAGACGTTTCAGTATTTTTTAATGTGCACTCTAATAAGGGGGTGTGCTAAATCAGGTAAGTTTGGCCGCTATTCTAATGGATGATAATAATTGACGAGGATATAATCATTTGCGCTTTATTGTTGAAAATTGTCCAAAAATGTCTATATATCTTTCAAAAACGAAAACTTCGATTAGAATTCAATTTTAATAACACTTCAAATCGTTATTAATGTTACAAATTTTTAGTTGAAAACTGCAATTATCTAATACTTCGTTAAAAAAATGTCTGTTAACATATTTACCTATATAATGTCGAATATAGCAAGTTAAGCTTTTACAAAATTTCTCCACGCAACAATTGCCCAAATCACAAAACTTTCTGTACAGTGCTGAGGTATTCTATTCCTCTTAATGTTATTTTAATAGCCACGCATTTTATTTCGAATCAATTTTCCCTGTAACGCAATCAACAGCAAAATGTGTCATAGGGAACGCAGCCAACGCAGTAGAAATTGACAACTCGCTCAAGCTTCTGACTAGTAACGCTATCGTGCGATAGGTGACGGAAGCTGCTTGAAAACAAAAACAACCTATAAAATCCTGAATTGTTAGAAAATTGTTTATTTTCCCGTGTTTTGTTCTCACTTGTCTAATAGCAGACGCTGCACAAATACTTGGTAAGTTAAAGATAATTTAAGTTTATATTTTCATTAGTTTTATTCAAAGTTTATTTAGTTGCAGATTGAAAGTGTTTCGGCAGTGAAAAACAATGACGCTTACTACGAAACAAGCACGAAAATTGTAGAAGGAGCACATTGAGAAATTTTCGTAAAGACATATCTTGTACTTATTTGTAAATTATTTTATTAATGGGAATGTCAAACAGAAGAAAAGTCGGTACATTAACTCCACAGACTTTTCGGGAAACGCCGTTCTGAAAAATTACAGCCGTCGTACCATTTATAATCCGTGCTTGGCCAGAGCACGGCGCAGTTAAATTTTAATTATGAACAGAGGTTCGTTAGGGTTTTCCATCAAACTAAAGAAAAGTCGTTATTTACTTTAATTATCCCTTCCTGTGTTTTGCAGCTAGAAGTTTAGAGAGATTAAATCGTTTTTGCCAAGACGGTTTTTTACCCTTTTGATAAAAATCATAATTGCAACAACGTGTGGACAACAGAACTAATTTCAAGTTTGTAGTAGGTATTTCCGCCCGCTTCACACTGCCATTTCTAATGCCAACATCACAGAAAATATGCAGCACCTATAGAAAATTACCTTTTTATTGTTTCTTTTCAAGTACCAGCGCCAAACCATTTTAAACACAAATCTCTGTCTAATTTTAAAGAGATTTCCCCAGCCTGTGTTTACTTTTATCCCTTATCGACCTGCCCTTGTGTAAAAAAGCACTTGACATCAAACAGGCAGGTAAGGGCAGACTGCAACCCATCCAAATACCCCCCACGGAGGTTGCAAACAAGTGCCTTTTACACCTCAAAGATGGAACAATAGACCACNACTTTTGTGTTATTTTATAGGTTTCAAATATTTCATAAATAAATTTTAAGGCAAGTATTTATGTCTACTTTATTTGTCTCTAGCATTACAATTTAATGTACATTTTATTAAGTTATAACTATGAACTTATCCGTTGTGGAATACATTTCCTATTTACATATATGCCAACGAAAACTCTCGTTGTATATCACAAGGAGAGGCGGTTTTTAAGACTGATCATGTGGTACTATATGGGAAAATTGGGCAAAGTTATTTAAATTTAGAAATTTATATTATGTCTGAAAACTAGTGCCCTTACTTACTAACAACCCTCATGAAATTCAGGGAGTATTATCTATCGGCAACCCAGATAACACACAATATCCATTGTACGTCCATTTTATGTCCATTTTTAATCCGGTCGTCCATGGACTTAAAATGGATGTCCATGGAATTTACACAAAAAATCATACAATGGATATCCATTAATGTGTGTACATTAGCTGTCCATTTTATGTCTACTTCTGGACACTAGGTCCATATGAATCTCACTTGAATGTAAAATGAACATATATAGATAAAATATACTCAAATAGTAAAAGATGTATATTCGATATATTCATACAATGAAATTATTACTAAAGTTTTGTATATTTCTGAGTTGGTAGTATAATCTATCTTAAGTTTGGCGCAGTTGGCAGTAATGACCACATCGAATTATTGTCAAATGTCAAATAATTCGCAATGTTTTTCCTTTCCGTTTTCCCTCGTTTTTACTCTTGTCGATTGTAAGTGGCCGTTGTTAATAAATATTTGTGGATTAATAATAATTAAAGTATTTCCTTCCAAAAATAAAACAAAAGTAACGTTTACAAAGTGCTAGTTTAGTGGATCGTTCAGATAAGTATTTATTTATTTCACCATGAATGGACAAAATAATAAAAGGAAACTTTTAAATAAGTATTATAAAAGAACTAGGAAAGAATTTGTTAATAGACCTAGAAATACATTGAATATTAATAAAGGGACAGATGAATTTTCTAGTTCTGATTCTGACTGCGAAGGGGGCGACAACTTTATGAATTTAGCAGTTGAAGAAAACCTTTTTTCAGCTAACTCAAGCTCAAGCAATAGTAGCGTAACGAAAGAAGCTGACCATCTTCAGAGTGATGATTACACCATTCTTTCCCACGAAATTTTAACAGATTTAAATGAAATTAAAAATGAAACTACGAGTAGTACTGCTTTATCAGTAGAAATAGGTGCTTGGGCCGTCAATTATAATATTCCCCATACAGCAGTAAACGAGTTGCTTCGTATCTTGTCCAAGAATTTAGTAACTAATGTAGATGCTAAACTTCCCAAGGATTCACGTACTTTATTACATACTCCTAGAAATATTGGAAAATCTTTAAGAATAGTTGAACCTGGTGTATATTATCATTTTGGCCTTAAAAAATGTCTCGAGAAGCTTATTATGTGTTCCAAAAGTGTTTTGCTTAATTCCAAATCATTAAATATTTGTATAAACATTGATGGTTTACCGTTATCCCACAGTTCTGGTAGCCAACTGTGGCCTATAATGTGCAATTTATTCAATAATAAAAATATTGTTAATGTAATTGCAATTTATCAGGGAAATGAAAAACCTGAAAATGCTAATGAATTTCTACAAGAATTTGTGACAGAAGCAGTAGATATCCTAACTAATGGTTTTACTTTTAACGGTTATAAATATGAAGTACACATTAAAGCTTTCATATGTGATGTCCCAGCAAAGTGTTTTATCAAATATACAAGAGGACATAGCGGTTATATGTCTTGTTCTAAATGTCAGATTGAGGGTACTTTTAAAGATCATCGAATATGTTTTCCGAATATTAATAATTTAATTTTAAGAAATGATTTGCAGTTCAGATCTAAAGAACAGGACAATCATCATACTGGTACTTCATTATTGGAGATGCTTCCAGATGTTGACATGATTAATCATTTTCCATTAGATTACATGCATCTTGTGTGTCTAGGTGTAATGAAAAAATTAATAGTAAATTTATGGCTGTCTGGAAAGCCACCTTCAAAATTATCTTATCAACAAGTTACAGATATTTCAAATTTGCAATTAAAATATGTAAAAAATATTCCTAAAGAATTTTCACGTAAACCAAGATCTTTAAAAGAAGCTAGAAGATGGAAAGCGACAGAATTTAGGTTATTTTTATTCTATACTGGTCCTTTAATTTTAAAATTGATATTAGATGCTGATAGATATTTAAATTTTTTGTGTTTACACGTAGCAATGATTCTATTATCAAAATGTAAAAGCCGTGAAGATATTGATTATGCACGCTCCTTATTAAAATACTTCGTTGAAACATTTATTATTTTATATGGTGCTGAAAATGTGTCACACAATGTTCACAATTTACTTCATCTTTGTAATGATGTTGAAGATTTTGGTAGTTTGGAAAATTTCAGTGCTTTTCCATTTGAAAATCACATGATGTTTTTTAAAAAATACGTTAGAAAAGGTAACCAGCCTCTTCAACAAATTGTAAATAGAGTAAATGAATATGATATGTTCAGTACAATTGAAGTGCAAGAAGAGATATTTCCTAAACTGCTAAATGAGCATTTTGAAGGACCATCACTAAATTTGCAATTCAGTAAACAATACAAAAAAATAGAATTTAAGAATTTTTTGTTAACTACGTCTGAACCAGATAATTGTTGTATTGTTAACGATGCAAGTGTTATTAGTATCAAAAATATTGTTTCTCTTAACAGTGAAGTTATACTTATAGGACAAAGTTATCTTACACTTGAAGATTTATATTTGAAACCATGCAGGTCATCTGAATTAGGAATATATATTGTTAGCAATAGTGGCCCTTTACAGTCTTGGAATATAAAAACAATTTCCTGTAAATGCTTCAAATTAGAATTTGAAAACAGACATGTTATAATTCCAATGTTGCATACTAAATAAAATTTATAGCTATATTTATACAGGGTGTTGCATAAATAGTAATTTGTGGTTACGTGCGTCTTTATAACAATGGACAAGACTAGTTGGACAATAGTAAAATTTGACCAGGAAGATAGTGTTGAAGCTGTTCCCAGTACATGGATTGTAGGTAACTCATGTTATTGGCCACCTACCACAAACCAAGAAAGGATAACGTCTGCTATTCGGAGACATGATATCCCGAGTACGTGCTGGCCCCAACACAAAATTAGTCTATTAAAAAATGCTGTTTTTGGTAAGAATTTTTACTGCTTTTGTTAATGTTAACATCAAAATCGTTTTGCCTTCTGTGTTTATTAAATTAGTATTACTAATCTTAGATTATGAAGTAAAAATTATATAATTTCTGTAGAAGGTATAAATGTTGTGTACATTATTTTTAGATAATTACACAGAAGCACGACAAAAAACCAAAATTGCTGAATATTCCAGCGATTTAAACGAAGAAATATCTAGCCGAAAAATTAGATGTAGGAAAGGACAGTCATCATCCGAGACAAGTTCAGAAGACGAAATACAAACCATCCCAGAACCTCCGGGTAGGCGATCAAAAACACAATTAGGTAGTACGGTTCAGTTTATTTTATGTGTTGAAGTCCAAATGATTAAACCTAAATAGTAAATTAATTTAACTCTGTTAACAATATACAAGTTTCTTATGAGAGGAATTCATGTTGCATATGCCTTATTAGTTTAAAGTACCTAGGTATATAAATATAAAATTTTTATTATTTTTACAGATGTGCGGAGTAATATCGATAATCGCATGCGGAGTAATACTGATAACCACATGCAGAGTAACACCGATAATCACATACGGAGTAATACCAATAATCAGATTAGCTGCATTTGTTGTCCTTTGCACAAAAAAGGTATGTGTAAATAATATGGAGACATATTCCTATTTTTAAGTCAGTCAATTTCTATATGATAAATAGAAGTGTATTTTTTACTATCGTTTTGTTTAAATTTGTATATTCCTTTTTAGATATTTTGGGACAGAAGGATATCGTATCTATGCTAGAAAATATGAATTCCTTGGTTAGAAAATTTAATTTATTATTAAATATTACTACTGACACCCTAGACGAATTGAAGAACGTGAAAAAACATTTAAATAACACTAGTAAGGACGATGAAACAGAATCAGTCTTGAATAAGTTTAATGTACCCATTACATCTATTGAAGACTTCTATAAACTTGAAGAATTTTTAGAAGTGGAGGATAATTTTAAAAAATCTGTAAGTTGAAAGATACTTTGAAAAATAAGAGACATGTTCTGACATTGCAGCGATTCGGACTGTATGGAACCGAATTTAAACTGTCACATTTTTGGGTTAAATCAGTGAGATCATGTTTGCAGTTTCCGTGTGAAGTACGAATATGTTTCCTCCTGTCATTTAGATAAAACATATCAATGGGTTGAAATAATATTCTTAAGATTTTTAGTTTTACGTTTATTTTTAGGTATATGAATTTTCAAAAATTGGAGGAAGCAACACATACGACTTCATAAGAAGAGTTTTATCTGTCATTATAACAAATAATTTGGCCCAAAATTTTACATGGTTCGGAACAAAGGAAAAAAAAGCATTTCAGAAGCTAAAAATATCTGAAGTTATTATTGGTAAGTTGAACTAGATAACCATTTAAAAAAAAACAAAAAATTTGGGTCTCAATATATTTTTTTATAATTTATAACGGAAGGGCGAATAAATCAATTGGTATCTATTGTTTTAGACAAAAACAAACTTATGTATTTTTGAAAAGACAGTCAAAGACATATGAAACTAATAATGGTTATCTTTTTAGAAGCTGCAGGAAAATGCGATATTGGAGACCGGAAGTTGGTGGAAGAAGCTGTAAAAAAATATTTGCGACGGGCCAAGGAAAGGGCCGTTTTCGAAAATAAAAAATATACCACTTAGTAATGAACTATTAAACATTCATGCAAAACTGATTTTGTTTTATTTTTAATATAATTGTACCCTAATTTTTTATTAAAGATTGTATATAAAATGATTAAGGTAAAAAGAAAATTAGCTTCATACAGAACTGTATTGTGTGCTCTATTTTTGCTTTGTTTTATCGACAGAATGACAGTACAATTTATATAAGGTATTCAAAATTAAGTCGATGTTTAATATAGGAGCTATAAAGTTTATGCTGATTTGTAATGGTAAAAGCAAGTTTTAGACAGACGACCACTCGTATGAATTACATACAACTTGATGAAGTCTTATCTACAGGGTGTCTCTAAAAGGTCTGAACAACGTCCTACCACATATTCTTGGGGCCAAATTATTATCTAACCCAACTTACCTTAGTTCAAAATTTGATAGTTTCCGAGATACGGGGTACTGAAGTTACAATTTTATTTTTTTCTTCAATAACTTTTTTATTAATTGTAGTAAATACGTAAAAGTTGATATGGGGGAGTTTTCTGGCATGAGAAACTGAAATATGGACTCGAATTTGCTGTAAATTATAGAGGGCACCACCTAGAATACTTTACATGCATTGAAATTGTTATAACTTTTTGTGCCATGGTGTTTTGAATTTTTAATCCAAAATTCTTATTCTCTGACGTTTTTTATACAAAGAAAGTATACCTGGTAAATGTTTGAGCAACCATTTCTTGGATAACTGGATTTAAATGTTTAAAACATCCATTATTGTTAATATTTTGGACAGCTAATGGATGTCCATCATGGAAGTACTATGGACACTGGTAGCTGGACAACTTATGGTTGTCCAAAAATGTAGCCACTGTATGATCCAATGAATGTCCAGTGGACATCCTTGTTCCATAAACGGATATCCTATGGACGTACAGGGTACCAATATCTATATGTCCGTAGGACGTCCAATGGATATGTTTGTGCTATTAGGGAATATTATTTTGAAAATTTCTTCAATGGTTTGATGAAAACTTAATTCTGGATTTTTCTTGGACCATGAAGAGCAACCTTGAACTGAACAATAATAGTTTGACAGTTTCTTCTTTCTATCCATAATTGCTGAAATTTTCCTCACACTATTTTTTTTAAATAACAGTGTTCAAAAAACGAACACTAAATACAGTTTTAAATAAAATACAAAACGAAATGTCACACACAGAAGAAATGTTTACCTTGCTTCGCTAGTATCACTTGTCACCGCCAGAGAGCGAGCTCTTAGCTGCATTCGCGAATAATGTCGAATATATAGCAAGTTAAGCTTTTACAAAATTTCTCCACGCAACAATTGCCCAAATCACAAAACTTTCTGTACAGTGCAGAGGTATTCTATTCCTCTTAATGTTATTTTAATAGACACGTATTTTATTTCAAATCAATTTTCCCTGTAACGCAATCAACAGCAAAATGTGTCATAGGGAACGCAGCCAACGCAGTAGAAATTGACAACTCGCTCAAGCTTCTGACTAGTAACGCTATCGTGCGATAGGTGACAGGAGCTGCTTGAAAACAAAAACAACTTATAAAATCCTGAATTGTTAGAAAATTGTTTATTTTTCTGTGTTCTCACTTGTATAATAGAAGACGCTGCACAAATACTTGGTAAGTTAAAGATAATTTAAGTTTATATTTTCATTAGTTTTATTCAAAGTTTATTTAGTTGCAGATTGAAAGTGTTTCGGCAGTGAAAAACAATGACGCTTACTACGAAACAAGCACGAAAATTGTAGAAGGAGCACATTGAGAAATTTTCGTAAAGACATATCTTGTACTTATTTGTAAATTATTTTATTAATGGGAATGTCAAACAGAAGAAAAGTCGGTACATTAACTCCACAGACTTTTCGGGAAACGCCGTTCTGAAAAATTACAGCCGTCGTACCATTTATAATCCGTGCTTGGCCAGAGCACGGCGCAGTTAAATTTTAATTATGAACAGAGGTTCGTTAGGGTTTTCCATCAAACTAAAGAAAAGTCGTTATTTACTTTAATTATCCCTTCCTGTGTTTTGCAGCTAGAAGTTTAGAGAGATTAAATCGTTTTTGCCAAGACGGTTTTTTATCCTTTTAATAAAAATCATAATTACAACAACGTGTGGACAACAGAACTAATTTCAAGTTTGTAGTAGGTATTTCCGCCCGCTTCACACTGCCATTTCTAATGCCAACATTACAGAAAATATGCAGCATGTATAGAAAATTACCTTTTTATTGTTTCTTTTCAAGTACCAGCGCCAAACCATTTTAAACACAAATCTCTGTCTAATTTTAAAGAGATTTCCCCAGCCTGTGTTTACTTTTATCCCTTATCGACCTGCCCTTGTGTAAAAAAGCACTTGACATCAAACAGGCAGGTAAGGGCAGACTGCAACCCATCCAAATACCCCCCACGGAGGTTGCAAACAAGTGCCTTTTACACCTCAAAGATGGAACAATAGACCACTTGTAAAGGGAGGGTACTACCCACTACGCCTTTTGTTTGCAGTCTTTTTATTTGGAAAAGATTTTGGTGTAAGATATTGCCGTCTCTTTTGGATGCATTCCTGGGGTGATTAAAGAATAGCACGTGCATAGGCTCCTTGTTGACAGTTAAAATTTCCTCTAAATGTATACAATACAGGGTGTCTGGACCGAATGGGTATGTCTCAGTAGCAGTTTCTTTGGGTAAAAATAAATCGATTTAACGTTACCTCAATACAATTTTGCTTCAGTAAAAAGTTATCAGCTTTAAAAAAAAGAAAGGTATTTATTTTCTTTAGCATAACTGCATTATTTCAATGAAATTTGATATGGATCAGCTTATTTTTAACCCAAAACATAGAGGTCGCTAGGAACACCTTAAACAGTGTTTTGTTTTTTTGCCACATTTTTTTATTGGTAGGGATTTTCAGAAAACGGGTTTTATGAAACCCCACGTTATCATCTTTCATTGAAATATGACTATTATAATAAAATTAAGCAAATTTTCCTTGAAAGCTCGTAACTTTTCAAAGTAAAAGGCAACTTGAAGTATGGCTTATTCGCTTCTGGACACCCTGTATGCCTGTTGACCCGACTGCCCATTTTATGTAACTTATAAATAAAGTTAATTTTAGAATATTAATTATGTCTTTTTCAACAGAAGTTGTCAGAAATATTGATTTACAAACAAATGTACTTTGAAACACTTTATTTCTTTATTTTAAATCTGTTCTTTGTGAATATCACATATATCACTCAACTTCGACCTACAAACAGTTCTCTGCAATACAATACCGACATTTCATCTCCTTTTTTCGCATTTTTTTATACAAATAAATATTTTGAGAAGTAATTGGAGGACGACGTAATTTATTTTAAAAGGAAACAAGAATATCAGAGGGAATCCTGCTTAAAATCTTTTTCCCGCATACAGGGTGGCCGGAAAAAATGACCTTTGAGGAAAATATTAATTTATCGAGATATTTCTATATGCATCGGTGCTACTGTTTTGTCTAAAAAAAATTAAATTTTCAGCATATCGCAAATAATGTAACATCCAAATTTTGTCCGAGTTGAATAAAAATTTCCAAAGTTATAAAGGATATCTCTTAAAGAGACGACTAAGCTTAGTCAACTTTTATTTGTATTTTAACAAATTGTAACTCTCCCAAAATATATAACATTTTTGTTACAGCTTGTACATTTTCTACAACAGCGTGTTTGGAGCATCTCTACTTATGCTTTATCAGTATCATTTAAGACCTTGACCTTTTCTGTAAAAAATGTTAAAATTACGCTTTAAAAATAAGTAAAAGAAATATTTTTAAAATGACTTACATATATTCATTCTCTTAAAAATGTATTGCATTTTGTTTATCGTGTTTCATTGTAATTCCTCAAAATAATACATATTAAAATAGTATAGAATATTGGCGTCGTTACAGGAAGGGATTTTTAGTGACCTCTGTTAGAATATGGACTGCTATTACTGCTTTAAACTGTTCCGTCAATTTGAACATGCGCGTGACATGTGTTGATTTAATTTTTTTTTAATGAAAATAGTTATCATAGTACACTTGACAATTTTGTTGGAGTCTGTTTATCACATATCATTGGATTAAAAAAAAAATCAATACCGTATGAAATAAAAAAAGTATACCTTTCATTACGTTGAAAATAACGATAGTATTTTTTAGCCATTAACGCCAGTTCTTTGATTTTTAAAATCGAAACAAAAGCGAATTTATACCTTGAGGGCGTTTTTATGATGCGTGACTTTCAGTGAATTTATAACAGTATTTTGACGACGGTTTTAGAAAATCTAAGCAAGTTAGAAACAACATATCTTCACAGTATAGTCTTTCTGAAGTCAGTTGAACATGTATAAAAACGCCTAGCAATAAAATTTAATGAGTTTCATAGGCGTCCCTAAAAAAAGTTTTCTGCTAAAGGTACAAAATAATATTAATTTGTATATAATGTGTAGAAAATTTCTGTTATATGTTCATTTGGCCAACAACATATTTTAATTATTTATGCCCTCAAACAATTTTATTATATTGAGGTAAATTTTGGTTATGACGTATCAAAAAATATGCTCGCCAAGAACCAACGGGAAGGTACATATCCTTGCCAAGAAAGGATGAGGAAAGGTTGTCAGTTTAGGTTAGTTATTAAATAAAAATAATCAACAATAAAGTAATTCCTCATTGCTGTACTGCACTGCTAGGCAATTTGCCAACAACTGAAATTTATGGCCCAGTCGCCCAGTGCGACTGTGTTTGTGCGGTGTTTGCCCACGCGCGAATTCTTCAACTGCTCTATACATTTCTATCATTTCATATTATGTGAACAAGTTTTTCAAATATTTCAATGCCGAGTTGCTACTTTGTGACCGAACCTGATACGTACTGCCTAGCTCTTTGGTCTTCAATTGAGATCGGAAAGACTAAGCTTTTATTAAAATGCACTAAAAAGAAAATAATAAACCAAGTAGTTCATAAAACCCATGAATGCTGTGTATTCCCCAAACCCACAAAAGGGTTGAATATGGCTGCTCTATAAAAGTGTCATTTTTACTTACGTATTGTTTCGTGTGTTTTTAAGATTGTTATCTATTATAAAATCAATGTGAGAAACATGGGCGTAGGTAGGTTTGGGATGGGCTCAGGGCCGTATTAGCCTAAGGTGGGGCCTGGGACTGCAAGCTGTATGGAGGCCTTTAAAAAAAATGGTCACTTCACACAATCAGTGACTTACCGATTCAAAACCTAAACACTTTCGTTTGATTTTAAAAAAAGGTCACGCAATCACCGACTTATCGGACTTACCGATATAAAATTTCAAAACCGAAACACTTTTTGGTTTGATTCTAAATAAACACTATCAGCGATTTACCGCACTATCAGAAAGACGATATTGGATCTTTTAGTAGTAGAAGCAAAAGAATGGACTTTCACTATAAAAAATAATGTTGAGCACATTTATCATATATTTCAATAGTAGGTACTTAAAATAAAACTACTTACCGATTATATTCGATCTTTTTTCAATATTTTGTACCTAAATTTTTCCGCCCTACCTGGTATGGAAGTGAAGATCTGTCACTGCTTATACTTCAGATTCTGATTACTCTACAGATTCCATATTTGCACCCGATTAGTACATTGTTAAACCTATATCTGCATATCATATTTCAAAAAAATTTGTACATTTCTTCCACCAGAATTCTCAAATGAAGTGTATGATAGAATGATGCTATTTTCATGGATTATTTTCAAAAATAGTTCATAAAAATAAACCGTAACTGATTCTTTTGGCACATTATTTTATTTCACAGATGGGAAAAATATCAATAAACATGGATAAAACAAACTATATAACAAATAAAAGGAAAAATTGAAATTGTACTACAAATAAGTAACTTGAGACAGCAGCTAATGGCGCTGTCTGTAATGTGTCGGGTCGACACAATCGAACGGTGTGACGTCACAAATGTTTTGCTAATAGCCTGGACCCTTTCAAATATCGCACAAGTTAGAAATTATTTATCACGGTTCATATTGAAGGTATCGTCCTGATTTTTTCACCACATGTTTATAGGCTATTGATTATATCCAAAAAAACGGTGTTAAAAGGAACTATGGCGTTCAAGCAATGTTATTGCATGAATCGTTCAAAGGGTCATTTTAGATGAAAAAACCGCGTAGTGCTATTAAATTAGAGGGTGGAAATTGGAGATAGGGGTGAAAATGCACCCCTTTCAGTTTTTCAATTGTAGCTCGAAAATGAAGCAAAATTTCGCTATAGTTCATAGGGAAAATTATTTAGAGAATTGAATTTTCCATCGAAGTAGCTTATTTAAAAAATTTAAAAGGAAAATTTTATGCAAACAAATCGTTAACAATTTGAAAAAAAGCAAAAAATTCGGTTTTCTGTTTTTTTTTTCTTTTTTGCCTCTAGTTTTTTTTTTGAGTGAAGATAGGTATAGGCAATGCTTCATAGAAAAAAAAGTAGATAAAATTTCCTTCAAAACAACAAGTTGTAAAGTATTTTTGAATGAAAATTGACTGATATATGGCCTCTCAAACTTAACCAATTTTTCGATTTTCGTCGTGTTTACCCCTTATACGTTTTCATTCTCATTTTCTGCAAATAAGGAAGGCAATAAGACGTTCAAAGGTTTTCATCACATGACTTGTTCGAAGGGTCATTAAAAATGAAAAAACCACGGGGTGCTATTAAATTAGAGGGTTGAAATTGAAGATAGGGGTGAAAAAGCATTTTTACAGTTTTTTAAATATGGCACGAAAACGAAGCAAAATTTCGGTATACATAGTTCATAGGAAAAATTTTGTAGAGAATTGAATTTCTCATCGAGTGGCTCATTTAAAAAATGTAAAACGAAAATTTTATGCAAAAAATCGTTAATAAACAATTTTAAAGCAAAAAATAAATTTTTTTGATTTATTTTACTTTTTTAATAAAATAATTTAGTAAAAACTTGAGAATTTAAGTACAATAAAGTTTAATTAAAAATGTATATACAGTGTGTCCACGGATGGAGGATGGAGTTGGCAACTCTTGAGTTGAGACTCTTGAGAGTTGAGTTGAGTTGAAAGAGTTGAAACTTTCTTGTTTTTGACTTCATCGAAAAATGTCACTCTTTATAAAAAGTCCTGCCCCTCGAAAAAATGAGACTGTCATACAAACATCTTATATCATAAATTAAAAAAACACGAAAATACTCAAGAGAGAAGTACCATTATTTATTATTTTACACAACATTTTATAAAACAAATCTGTTTATAACCTCAAATAATGTCCTAATACTTTATATGTATAGCTACTTCGTACCTCAAAAATTTAAAATTTTATTTTTAAAATTTGTATTAGACATTGTTTGAGGTTATAAACAGATTTGTTTTGTAAAAATGTTGTGTAAAATAACAAACAATGGTAGTTCTCTCTTGAGTATTTTCGTGTTTTTTTAATTTATGAGCACTCTGTATATCTAATCTAAGATGTTTGTATGACAGTCTAATTTTTTCGAGGGGCAGAACTTTTTATAAGGAGTGACATTTTTCGATAAAGTCAAAAAACAAAAAAGTTTCTCCTCTTGTCAACTCCATCCTCCATCCGTGGACACACTGTATATACATTATGAATTAATCTTTATTGTACTTAAATTCTCAAGTTTTTACTAAATTATTTTATTAAAAAAGTAAAAGAAATTTAAAAAATCTTATTTTTTGCTTTCTTTAAAATTGTTTATTGTTGATTTTTTTTGCATAAAATTTTCCTTTTACATTTTTTAAATAAGCCATTTCGATGAGAAATTCGATTCTCTACAAAATTTTTCCTATGAACTATACCGAAATTTTGCTTCGTTTTCGTGCTATATTTAAAAAACAGCAAAAGTGCTTTTTCACCCCTGTCTTCAATTTCAACCCTCTAATTATATAGCACCCCGTGGTTTTTTCAATTTTAATGACCCTTCGAACAAGTCATGTTATGAAAATTCTTGAACGTCTTATTGCCTTCCTTTTTTGCAGAAAAAAGAGAATTAAAACCTAAAACGTATAAGGGTAAACGCGACGAAAATCGAAAAATTGGCTAAATTTGAGCGGCCATATATCAGTCAATTTTCATTCAAAAATACTTTACGACCTCTTGTTTTGAAGGAAATTTTATCTACTTTTTTTTCTATGAAGCAATGCCTATACCTATATTTGCTCAAAAAAAAACTAGAGGCAAAAAAGTAAAAAAAATTAGAAAATCGAATTTTTTGCTTTTTTCAAATTCTTTGTTAACGATTTTTTGCATAAAAACTGTAAGGGGTGAAAATCTCCAATTTTCACCCTCTTATGTAATAGCACTCTGCGGTTTTTTCATCTAAAATGACCATTTGAACGATTCATATAATAAAATATCTTGAACGTCATACTACCTTTTAAAATCCTATATTCAACAGCCTATTTAGGAAGTTAAGTACTTACGGAAAACGTAAAACCAATTAATAAATTAAATACTACCTACTGAATGTGGAATCTTTCAACCACTGCTTTTGACCAACGGGATCCCCGCACGGACACGGCACGCGCCCATGGCGCCGATGCCCGCGGACCCCGTCCGCCAACAAAGGCACTGTCGTCGCCCCCACCCGACCTCCTCCACCACGGCAGCGTCAGTTGTCGACTCGCCGGTTCTTCGCGTCCCGTCTAGCAGGCCGCGACGCTCCGTTCCCGTCGAAACCGACTCATTCCATCGCCCGCTTCGGCTTGGAGAGCTCCGTCGTCCGTTTCCCGGCTACCAACCTCCTCACGTGTTCTCCGCAATTGTCCCCATTGTCGACCGGACACGGCTACCGGCTGAAAAATGACCCCGTGCGGTTCGCGTACCCTGGTTCTACTCGTGTCCTTCGCGCTCTGGTGTGTTGGGGTTGTTCTCAGTGGCAGTTGCAGGGAGGCGAAGCTCTGCTGCACCGGCAGGGATTCGTCCTGTGTTGTCCAGAAGGCGCCGATCAACGCCATCATCGAGGACCTCAGCGACAAGCCCTGCTACTGCGATCACGCTTGTCTTAAGCTAGGGGACTGCTGTCCGGACTTCAAGGAGGCCTGTGGAGGTTTGTTGGAAAAAATTGTTTTTTACTTACTTATACAGGGTGTTATAATAGGCCCGTTGGGTACCTCAATTTTACTTTCGGAATTAACTTTTTGAACTTGTTGGATCAACGACAGGATTAAGGACCGGGAAACTCTAGTACAAAATATTTTTATTAACTTATTTTATTTTACAACATTCAATACATATTAATATTCATTACAAGACTAGCTGACCCAACAGACGTTTCCTGTTCAAATTTAAATAAATTTGTTAGTGATAAGCACTTTCAGTTTTTCCCGAAATTGCCAATTTTCCGGGCAACTTTTGCAATTTTTCTTTCCCTAAAAACGAAACAGCTTTTAATTTTTATTTATATAGATGAGACACAGAACAAAGAAAAACACACAGATGAGGGAGACACAGAACAAAGAAAATACACTACGATTTGCCAAATAGGAACTAATGTAAAATGACTATGTTTTCTACTACAATTAACAGATATTGTCCGAAGTTGTTCATTTGTGCCATAGTTTTCGTTTTTTCTTTATCTATTGGGTTCTTGCCACCTGTGAAAAAAAATCAGGTGTTATTTTTATGAAAATAGATTCGTCTAACAAAAAATCTCGCACCGAAAAAAGCAGACAAATACAAAAAATATTCATCGCTGTATGTCACGCGCTTTAAAAGGTTGTTTTTCAATTTTAATTATTGTCGACAGTTTAAATTTGTTTGCTTTTGTTTGTGATATCAAATGGTGCTTATTCTATTATTACTTCTTTTAGAATGTATCCAAGTGGTAATCGTAAATGGTGGTACAGCTGTGGACAATAAAAAGTTCATCCTAAATAACTTATGGCAGCATTAAGGGGGTATCTACATCTAGTTAATAAAAAAATAAGATAATTTACAGAATTTACAAACACAATACTGGGAATTTTTTGCTACGTATTTATTAAGTAGTTAAAAAAAATGTTGATAAAATCGTGGTGGTTATATGTCATATGCCATCATCACCTTAAAAAAAAAGGTCCACTTTGTGTAAGCTGTAGAAGCCTTAAATTTCATTTTAAATGAAAAATCAAAAATTTTTTCTTAAATATGTTCGCAGTTGGAGGATAATAAAATCAATAAAAACTCGGAAAGAAAGAAAACGGCCGACATACGAATTTTAGTATCGATTTTTTTATCTTGAAAGTGTTTGAAAGTGAATATTTTCCCCCTATTTTGTTAGTATATCCTCCAATGAATTGAATTTACCGTACCATAGAAGAGCATCGCATAAATATTTCACTACAACAGAAAAATTTCGCATTTTAAATCAACTGTTAATACAGCTGTCTACCGTCAATTATATCATTAATTTACACTTATTTCGCAATGACAATAAAATTCCCGAAAATCGAATAAAAACCTAAAAAGACAGCCATAAAGTAGGCTATATGCTATATGACACGATTGAAGAACCAACCAACAAGAGGTTGACGGTATGTACCAGGTTCAGTCGCTGACGCAGCAACTCGGCATTGAAATATTTGAAAAAATTGTTCCTATATTTATTTAGCCATACCCATATACAGGTCTGGTCGAACGTGGTAGAAATGTATACGCCCAGTTGAAGAATGCGAGCTCGGGCAAATGAAATACAAACACAGCTGCATTGGGCCACTGGGCAATAAAGCTGTTGACAAGTGGTTGATAAATTGCCCAGCAGTGCAGTGCAGCAATGCGGAATTTGGTGTGATTCAGGTAATTTTAATTTATAAGCATTGATATTACAATTGGGAAAGGGAGAAATAATATTATTACAATTAATAAAATTGTTTGAGAACATACATAATTAAAATATGTTGTTGGCCAAATGAACATATAATAGAAATTTTCTGCACATTATAAACAAATTATTATAATTTTTTACCTTTAGCAGAAAACTTTTTTAGCGACGCCTATGAAAGTCATTCAATTTTATTGCCAGGTGTTTTTTACATGTTCAACTGACTTCGGAAAGACTATACCATATGCGACACTTGTTTACCTACCAAAAAAGAAAAAAAAAGTTTTCCATTGTTGGGGGAGTTTCATGTAAATACCGCCTTGTCAGAAACTTTTTTCTTGTTACAATTGTATTTAAATACTTTTATATTTAAAACAAACTAAAAAATTATTTAAATCATTACATTTTTATGGGGGTGTTTTAGAAAAAATACTATAAAATTAGAAGTGCCTAAACAATGACTATGGGAAATATATTTCTTAATGAAACTTGGTACGTTTCTAAAGACAATGTTTGTACCGCATTGAAATTTGATTAATTTGATAAATAAATATTTTGCGGATGGTAAATTCTGATCGATTTCCAAATCAACTTTTGGAATGGTTGATAAAATAGTTAAGTAGTAGAAAAAAAATATATTTGTTCCTACAAGTTTCGGAGATATTGAACGCTTATTACAACTTCTTTTTTTATTTTGGAACGTAACATTTTGTCATGAAATCTATTGATTATGGATACTGTGTGTGTTTTTAACTTACACATAGTGTTATATTATGGTATTCTTTAAATGGTCAAGTATGTATTAACTTCTTTGATGCATTTCCTGTGAAATCACCATCGCGTTTACCATAATAATACAACTAGAAATATTCTAAAATTCAAATACAACTTATGGAAATGCAATTCAAATACTGAATGGAATTTTAATATTTCCTGAAAGGTAACGTTAACATGTTTTACATATATTTGTTGTTAAAATACCCTTAAGTAGTGTTTCATATATTATTTTTCTATGTGTTATATACAGGGCGATTTTTAAGTCCGTGTTATAACTGCAGAGAATCATTTCAAACCTAACTGCAAAACTGCAAAATTTTTGAGATACAGCACAGTGCAAGATAAAAATATCACATTCATTTAAATATCTCTGATGAATGACCTTGGTAGATGAAAATTGGATAAACAATTTGTTTAATTAGAAGTAAAAATGTATTGATTTAGTTTACATATATGTCAACCAGAGGCGTAGGTACTGCTGACAATGTGATTAACCCTCAAAGGTCTCACTTGGGGTGGACGACCTTAAAGGTCACACTAGTGCGAATTGGGATTTTGCCAACTTTGTGTCTTCTTTATGTGTTAACGAAAACATAACGTATTTATATCAAAACTGGGGTAAAATTTTCCGAGAAATCGAATGATGTAATTATTATTTTGAAAAGAAATAATTTGTTAGTAAAAAATTCGATTGAAAGAAAAACATTTTTCGAAAAATGTCTTTAAATTCGTATTTGTATTTATAGATAATGGTTAGAGACAAAGTAAAAATAGGATTTTTGAAGTTCAAAGTGTATTTTTAAGAAATATAAAATATATAAAATACCCCATTTTGATAAAATGATATCGATTTTTTTCGGTTTCTCGAATATAGGCATTTTTTGAAGTTGTGATTTTTGGCTCTTTTTCTAAAAAACCGCAGCGGCTATCGTCGACTACGCCTTACGGTAGAATAATTATGAAATGAATGAATGAATTATGAATGAATGGAAATTCAGTCACACTTTTGCCCACACTAAAGTCACACTAGTGCGAATTCGCACCGATCCGACTTTCAGACTTTTGGTTCGGCCGACAATAACAGACTGAGGTCAGCTGTGGTATAGTCTTTCCGAAGTCAGCTGAACATGTATATAAACGCCTAGCAATAAAATTTAATGAGTGTCATAGGCGACCCTAAAAAAGTTTTCTGTTAAAGGTAAAAATTATAATAATTTGTATATAATGTGTAGAAAATTTCTACTATATGTTCATTTGACCAACAACATATAATTATTTATGACCTCAAACAATTTTATTATATTGATGGTCAATTTCGTTTTGTTCCGTTTCAAAAGGTCTCCAAAATGCCAAGCCTGCTGCATACCGCCAACCTCTTGATTCTTCAATTGAGATCGGAAAGACTATACGGCTCGACTGTTTGCGTTATACAAGGAATTATCGTGGTGAGGGAACCCTCGGCAGCTTACTGAGAAATGCCAGCTGTTAAAAAACGGTGGTCCGAAGTATTTGGGAAAATGGATAAGTACATGCGTCTTTCATTTTATTAAGTATATCTCAAATTCTGCTAGGGAAATTGATTTTTTTTAAACTTTGCATAATTTTGGGAGCTATAGCATGTATTGCTGTCAAATTAATCTCTCTTGCTTCGTTCCTGTTTTCGTGTCTACGTTTTTTTTATAATGTCACAGAAATTTTACAGTGAGGACACATAAACACACTACCGTCACTAAACACTTGAATAAATAACTATAAATAATACACTTACACTACACAAGACACTGTTTTAAATTTTACTATAAAATTTAGCTTAATAAAACATAACATTGCAATATACATATTGTTTTTCGATCTCAGTAAAAACTGATACTTCACACAGAAAGCCATGACTTATTCGGCCATTTTCGTTTCGGCGAATTAATGTGGCCGTTTGTTTTTTGTCCGTCTAGCGCCCTGTTGTCATATCAAATCAGGTGTATTGATATTATGTAGTTCACTTTGTCAATGTTAGAGGTTATTGACACTGAGATTCTCAGACTAAAACAGTGCTAAAAAATAGTAACAACTACTTTTTGTTAGAAACTATTATCCTTTAAAAAATGACCTCTACTTAAACTTACACTCTGTATTCTTAAATTCAAATTAAGCAAAGTTAACTAGATCAAATCAAAAGTATAAAAAATCATTGACGTGGAAATGTATTATTATCTTAGGACTGAGAGGATGTAGGTCCCAAAAAAAATATATTATATTTCTGTTTGGAAGAAGCCTTGCTCTCTTCGCAAATTTTACTGCTTTTCCTAGTTCTGTGTCTTGTCAAATTGACAATTGGTTTCTTGCTGGTATCACGTATCTATTCAAGCCCTTCTCGTGTGGACGAAATTTTCGGGCACGCCACTGGGGCATCAATTACCGACACGACTAATCGAATTCTTAGGAGCGGCGCGTCTCTCAAAAAACAACAAAGGCCGCCAGCCACTCCACGAGAGCCAAAGTGCCGGGCGGTATCAGAACGCTCCGGTGCTTCGCGTTTGTTTTTTGTTAGCCCCGTCAGTGGCAGATGATGCACGGCCGCCTCTTATGAATGTATAAGCGTCTGCCAGCAACTATTTCTATTTTTACCACCGTTGAAAGTGAGTTTCTTGAGGCGGGTTGTCCGGCCGGAGCAGGTCGTCTGCAGAGGATGGAGATTTGTAGGTACGAACTGCAGGCAGGTCTCTGTATTGGCGCGTGAGGTGAATACAGCGCGATTTATTCGTACGCCGTGCGATGTCGGAATACAATAGGTTTGTTTCTGCAGTAGTTTGTGGCTGTCGGGAGCAATCTCAAACTCTGATGATAGTTCGATGTTCTTGCAGAATTTCAAACCGATTTCAAACGGTTTGCTGACTAGGGGGACTAGGACAATTGGCTGACTATCCTCAAATCGTCAGTTTGACATGCGCACTGAATAATATGAAATTATAGACTTGGCAAAAAAATTAAGGGAGCAGAAAAATTTCCAAATTTTTTTTAATGATTTTTGAAAAGCTGTAACTTCGTATTGAGAAAAAAAAGAAGCTTCTTGAAGATTCTAGTTTTGAAATCTTGAGATGAAAAATGTTTCTGAGCATCACTCGAAACAACAAAGAAATAATGCAAGGCAAAAATTAAAAAAAAAATTTTCAATGGGCTCAGACAATTTTTTTCTGGCTTAATCATTACCATGGTCATTTAACCTGATTCCTCAGTTTCAATTTGTTTTTCTTTATTTTCTGTACGATTATTTTTCATTGATACATAGGCTGTTGAGTGAAAAGTCACCTTTTTCTTTTGACCATCGACATCTCATCAACTAATGATCGTACAGCGAACGAAAGGTGGGTTTTGGAAGCTTGAATCAATCCTCTTCAAGGACATTTAGGTAAGTTTGAGAAAAAATTTTTTTAATTTGAAAAAAAATACAAAAAATATTTTCTGCTTTTTTGGAAAATCAACGACTACTTTGCAAATATGTATTGGGAAAAGTACCAATGTTTGTAGGGTTTCTTTTAGCTCAACACATGCCCATGAGGCCTGTAAATTTTGAAATAGATCGGTCAAACCGTTTTCCTTTCCTAAATTGTCAGTTTTATAAAAAAATTAAAGAAGCAGATTTATTATCCTTTAAACATCAATGCTGAAAAAAATTTTTGCGTTATTTTTATCACAATTTTGGGTTAAATACTCGTCTAATATCGAAAAAAGAAAAAAAAAACAAAAAGTTTTTCAAATAATTTCTGGCGAAGTTAATCTGAATTGTTCCATTTCAAATAATAAATAGTTATTTTTATGGATTTAAATAGGAACAATATGGCGATTACTGTGTTCCTAAGTCATTTACTTAATAACGCTCGTCTCATAGCAACCACCATGGGCGCAGCTACAACTTTTGCTTGGGGTGCCCAGGCCTGCAAGCTGTATGGCTTCTAAAAAAAACCCGCGCAGTCATCGGGTTCTCTGGGGTACGGAACACCCCTGCTCCTCCCTAGCTACGCCCATGGCAGTCACAGACGACCTGATGAAATTATTATTCAATTCAATCATATTCAATTTTAATAATATAAAATAAGCAGCTTTAATTGCTATTATGATAAAATTAAAATTGATCGGCAAAAAATTATGTGTTTGACTTGGTAGTAAACTAGATTTGGCTGGTATTTCCAGCCAAAACATTAAAAATAATTCAAAATTCAAACCATAAAGGCAATTTTTGCTTTTAACTACGAAATTAAAGAGGATGAATCAAACTAAAAGAGCCGTTAGGGTTTATCAAAAAAATACCGAAGTCCGCGAATGTCTATAATTTCGGTCAACGATAAAAATTTTTGACTTTCAGATCCTGAACTTCAAGCTTCAATTTGCTTTCTTTTTTATTGATCTACGACCATTTTTTACCAAGTTACAGCCTTTTGAAAATCACCTAAAAGTTTAGGATTTCTTTTGTGTCCTTTAATTTTTGTGACTTACGTATACTGAAAATTCTGTTTTATATTTTAAGATTTCCAACTTCTATTTTACCCCAAAACGACTTTGATCTTTGACGCTTTTTAAAAGCCTCATAAACATGTTTCTTCTCCGCATATTCTTATGGGAAGAGCCGTACTTCCCCGCGCCAACAATGGACCGCGGAACGTGCCGTACCTGCCCCGAGCGTCCCCCTCCCGCGCCGGACTTTGACCCGCCAGAAATTACAATGCGAACTCGGCCGATAAATTACGCAGATGTCGCCGTGATGCATCCCAACGAAATCCGTGATCCGCATAACAAGTCCTGGCGTCACAATGGCCCCCCCGGTGCCGCGCTTGTCGGTCGTCCTCTTCCCGTGGAACTGGGTCCACCTTCGTCAACGTCCGCCCGCGCGACTGCCGGGTCGCGGGGGCGATAATGTCGGGGGTCCCTCACGGCCGTCCTCGCCTGTCAGCCGGCGTCGGCGGCGTCGAAGTTTCGAAATTGAGACGTCGCGTCGGCGACGTCCTGCTGAATTTGCAAAGTGGCAAGGGAACGTCCCGATGCGAAAAAAAGCTCCACGTATCACAATCGCTATAACTAGACCCCGGACAGAAATACTCAACTATAGATACAATTTTCAGGTTTAGGTTTAGGTTGGAAATTTCTTGACATTTTTGACGTCGCTGATCAATTTTAAAACAAGCAACTGCTCTCGCAAAGTTGTGATAAAATAAAAAGTTTCTGAGTATATTTTAATTGAATTGAAAATGTTTAGGCCCAGTACTTTGAGTCTCGGTTAAGGAGGTTCGATACCAAAAGAAAAATGGTAAGAATGTTTTCAAAGCAATTGAAATCTGTTAATAAATATGCAAACTGACTTGTGTAAAAATATCAGATCGATTGACAACGTAGTTTTTTTGAAAAATGAATTTAAAAATTATGCTCTTTTACACAGGCTCTTATGGGAGTTGGGAAAAAACTTTAATCAAACGTGAATATTGCTCTTAAAAATGGTTAGGATCGAGAAAATAAAATTGTAATTAAAGAATTAAATATTACTAAACATATGCACTTACAATGTAATTATTGAGATAATGAATAGATAACGTTTTGACAAATTTGAACAAACATCTGATCCAATGAAAGGAAATATGGCAACATTGTACGCTGTATTTAATGCTTCGACTGATGCGTTATATTTGAATAGCTCAATTATAGATTATAAAATTATTCCAGTCGAAAATATATGTAGTAATAATTAATATTAAATAAATTTTTCGTGATCTAAAGCAATATACTAGCAATTTGAAACAAAAATTGAAAGGATCTCTTTGCAAAACGAACAGT
>NW_019416583.1:18592-31531 GCF_000390285.2 Anoplophora glabripennis | reverse complement strand
TAAATATTACTAAACATTTTAAAACAATAAAAATATGCACTTACAATGTAATTATTGAGATAATGGAATGAATAGATAACGTTTTGACAAATTTGAACAAACATCTGATCCAATGAAAGGAAATATGGCAACACTGTACGCTGTATTTAATGCTTGGACTGATGCGTTATATTTGAATAGCTCAATTATAGATTATAAAATTATTCCAGTCGAAAATATATGTAGTAATAATTAATATTAAATAAATTTTTCGTGATCTAAAGCAATATACTAGCAATTTGAAACAAAAATTGAAAGGATCTCTTTGCAAAACGAACAGTTTAGTTGTTGTCATAATCTTCAATTTGACAAGTCGACGTCTCACTATCATACATTGAACTTCTTGATAGTTATCATATGGATTCTCGGTTTGCACATTTTATTTTTTTCTCATCAATCCACATTCTGTTTTATACTCATTTTACACTTTTCAATCATTACTTTTCCTTTGTACCTTGGTTGTTCATTCATGTTTACGGAATTCGCGCAAAGTTGACAGTAATGACAGTTGACCCATCTTTTACCACCACGCCATGGCAATGTTGCCAGATTTCATCCATAATTTTACAAGCTCGTAATGAATAAATAGACGCTTTTATTCAAATAAAAAGTGAACTGACGTGTATTAAACACGAAAAAAATATGCAAGCTAATATGTGTCGTATAAATTTCATTCTAAATAGAATACTTAGTTCGTTGAAATTAATTTATGTAAGGTTGGTACTGCAACAAGACTCCCGTGTATAAACATAGGCATACTCTCCGCACCGCCCGCCCCGTAAGAGGTGTATCGAACGTCCTTAAGGCTTGATTAACTATTCAGGCGATTAGACTGTGATTATCAGGTATAAAATACATTAGTATATGTACAGTCTAAACTACATGTAGATAACAAAATTTTACACCACACCTGAACAAATTACGTTTATTAAGAAAAAAAGCCATGAATAGCTACTATTTGGTTACGGTCGGACTGAACAGATCCCAAACTCCATAGTAAATATGCACTACCTCCACTCCGTTTTTCACTGCTGCACGACGGTAACCATGACCACCCCTGTAAACACTTTATAGATGTAGAGGCGAGCCACGTATTCAGAGCTTTTGCTGACGTCATCTTAATTACGCCCCGCGCACTGTAAAGCAAAAAAACGAAACGTCCCTTAACGAGCCTGACGAATTTTCCGCGTCGTCTTAAAAGGGTTAACACTTGCGCTCGTCCTTGCCTTTGCCCCTTACCCCTCTCCTCTTCCTTCGGGCGAGGTGGAGGCAATGTGTTTGTCGATTTCATTAAGGGCTACGTGAGCTACCTAATAGCTCAGGTACGGGTAACTTATTACGGCTGTCTGCTAGGGGGTAAGGGGGAGGGGGTGTCTATAAATCAGCAAACAGCGGTGTGTAAGGGCCCTGTTGCCTGTCATGAGCCAAGAACTGGAGATTTAGCGTCGGTTGATGTAGTTAATTTGTAAACGAGAGAAAAAATGTAGTTCGCTAGGGCGGTATGGCGTCTATATTGTTTTCGTGGTAGAATAATTTCAGTTGTACTCTAAAAAAATTAAATTAATAAAAAGTCATTGAACATATACTTTTTAATAGTTTCAGCCTGCGCGTTTTATTATCCCAAGCCTCTATTTCTGTCTTCGGTTATCGTTTACAAAAAGAAAGGCGAGTGAGACTGCATCCTTTGACGTCTTGATATCGTGTCATGTGTCACTTTAGGTAATATGTGTCAGTGCGTGTCATAAGTGAAAATGTAGTATGGTGAAAAGAATATTCAGAAAAAATAAGAGTGAAAATTTACCATTTTGACGAAATGTGGTAGGCCCCTTGGCAGGATTTAAATAACATCAGCAGACAAGAAGCATTTTTAAAATAATTTTACGGCATTAGACACCCTTTGGGAAATTATAACGATTAATAACTATACTTGTATGGATATGATACGGCACACATATGAGTAAATAAATAAGAGGATTCATAGTTAGGGTAACCTCTAATTCTACTGTCTAATAGATGTCGCTGCCCCATAATGGCGGTAAATTTAAATGTAATAAGATACATTAAGAAGAATTAAAAGTATTTCATAAGTAATAGATCACAAAACAGCTGCTAATGAAGTCATTAGCCCAAGTGGGCTAATAATAAAAATTAAGGTGAACCATTAACAGCTGTTCCATGACCCATTACTTATGAAACACTTTAATTTTCACTTGGTTAACTGGTCTTCACAAAAATAATGATCTGTGTTTATCAGAGTAAAGTTGGTTTACATAATTTTCCAACTGATTTTATCCACAGTAATTATCTGTCTATTGTAATTCTGAAGAAACTTTTATTTCTATAGGACGCATTACAGACATTCTTATAGTAAGTGCTTTTGCAATTTGGAGGACAACGTTGGCGTTTAGTTCTACCAGGTAAACTCACTTTGGATAAAAAATGAGTAAAAAGACAAAAAGGTAGTTCAGATGATTGATCACAAAGCGCGCTTAATCTATAAATTATAACCTCAAACTTTCTCTTTCTATTAACTGAAAGATTGGAAATACAGTTTCGATCTGTGGTTGCAGATTTCTGTTTTTGCCACACCAACACGAGATGGCCTTAGTGAATGCATGTTCCGTCCGCCTTATCCAATCAAATCCTTTTATTTACTTACTCATATGGATATAGTGCAGTATTTGAAAAATGATTTGCGCCAGTCGATACTAGACATTGAGGGTTGCCTTCGCTGTACAGCAAAAATAAAACGCTCTCTCAACGGTGCAAATAAAGTATTTTTATTGAAAACTAAGCTTGTGAAGAAGACGGTTTGAGGGTTCGCTGGAGAGTCCCTGTTCGTGTGGAGTCATTCGCAGAAGTACCTGGTCCTTGGCGTCAACCTGCTGGGGTCGTCTTCTGGAAACCCTGATGCGTCCGGTATGGCGTCAGAATGGCGCTATTGATGTTGTCCTTAAAAAATGGGTCACTTGCGAACATGTGTACCCACAACATATTGAATTAATCCAAAGTAAACAAAACAGCAACAAAAGTAAGTCGTGAATAGTTTAAATTTAAGCAGAATCCGTTCCGAACGCTTACAAAGGGCAACGGAGGTTAACCTCCACTGTTCAGTTAATTATTGCTGACTTTGAAAAACCGCTACTGCCAGTTGACTTCACACCTGGTAGGATATGACGGGATGGTAAACGGTTAAAAAACCCAACTGCTACGTTAATTCGGCGAAACGGGAATGGTTTAGTACGTCCTCACCGCTTTATTATGTTACATTTATATTTTAGTTTGTGAAGTGCCTTTGTTTAGTGTAAGTTCGATAAGTGAATTTTTGTGTTTTCGATTTCAAGTTTTTGTGTGATATTATGAAAAAGCAGTATACGAATCAAAAAAGAGTCTATGTGGTTGGAGCCTACTTTTTGTCAGGAGAAAACGATGTTGTTGCAAGAAGATGATCAGATGGATTATCTCGACATATAAGTGCCGAATAACAAAAGTTTGTAATATTGGTTCAACACTTAAGAGGTAATGGGATCTTTGAATGCCAGTATGCTAATGTTGAGCGGGAACAAAGTCAGATAATGAGAAACATAGAACCAGAAATGACCGTTTATTGTTTCTTAGGTTGTGAAAACAGTGAAAAGTGAAAATTACATTACAAAAATGTCCCCTCTTACATGATACAGATTCATGATTTCATTTTGTACATGCGTTGCACATGGGGCTTCCAGTTTTGCTGTTTTGGAAGTGCCTTACGATAGAAGCTCTGCAAACTGTAAAAGAGATCGGTGATTAAGGTTAAATCAGAAGAGCTGTTGAAGAAATGTGAATGCATCTGAATTTAACATATAAAAGGTAGAATTTTAGTCATAAATGGCTTCAGAGTGTATCAATGAAATAAACAGTTGGCCTTATGTTAATTATTTTACCTTATCGTTTTTACCTTATCATTTAATTGAAAAATGACTCATACAGTGTGTCCCACTTGTTTTTAAGCCCCTTGTAAAACCTTTATTCATTTTGCTGTGATTTTAACCGGATTTTTTTTTAAGATGTAGAGCTTGATGAAGTGTGCTTTGACAAGGAAAATGAGCGTCATCTCACAAAATCCAAGATGTATTGCGTCCGTTTTTAGGAGTGCAATTCTAATATTTAATAAAATAATGAAACTGAAACCAACAAAAGTTAAATAATTATATTCTTGTCACTTTTATCAATCCACCATTTCTAATCTATGCACTTGTCAATTCTTTTACGAACTTTCGTAATTACTTTTTGTATTTGGTTTGGGGTAATTTCTGCACAGGCTTGCATTATCCTAGAGCATGTAGGTCGTGTACAGTTTGTGGCCTTGATTTATAAACTTTTTGTTTCAATAAACCCCAAAGAAAAAATCTAATGGCGTCAAGACCGGGGATTTTGGCGGCCACTCAATTAAAGGATTATTTCGTCCGATTCTCAAAATATCGTTTAACTATTTTCCCACCGTAGCAGCGTTATGAATAGGGCTACCATCCAATTGAAACTTTAAATTAAGGAGATTTCTTAAAGGCAAATCATCTAATGCGTTTCGAAATTTATTATTAAGAAAATTCAAAAATCTATTCGCATTCAAATTATCGTCAAATAAGAAAGGGCCAGTTATTCTATTATTTTGTATTCCACACCAAATGTTAACTTTTTGCCAATACTGCCTCTTTGCGTTTATAATGAATTCTGAATTCTCAGCTGAACAGTGACGACAATTTTGGGACGAACTACCCCATTTGTAGCAAATGTGATCTCATCACTAAATAAAATTTCACATAAAGATTTATTAATTATTTAAATATTCTCCTTGTAGCCAATAATAAAACTCCAAACGTCTTTATTCATCTCCCATTTCCAAAGTATGGACAAATTTTGGTTTTATTTTATTTTTTGCCAGGCACCTTCTGATACTTTCTCTGGGGGTATTAAGATTTAAACTATTGTAAAATTTGGTTATTATTTCTCAAAATTCTACGACATTCATCATGCCTAGTTTTAAGTAAATTTTTTGAAACATAGCCTGTTTCACTGAAAACTATTAATATACTGTACACTACTCCATCCAACTTACTCATCTGTCTGGGTGCCTAGCATTAAATTCTATTGCAGCATTTCTTGTCGAACGATCATTATCGCCAACAAGTCGTACAATTTCTATTTTGTCTCTTAATTGTATATTTTCCATGGTTATCAACACGAGATAAACTTTAATACACACTAATTTGTCACTTTTCACAATTAGCTAACTATCTCATTTTTTTTTACTTCATGGACAACTTGATATCAGCAATAAATTAATGAAAAAAAAGTAGACTTGTGATTTTATTTGGTTACAAAATCGTTCCTATTTAAAATTTTTTGATAAAATTTAGTATTGGCCCGTTTTGAAGGGTCGTGAATATATTTTTTCTCAAAAAATCTCTAATAAGAAATATTAAAAGTTTACTTCAAAAAACGGACGTTGTATGCTTTTGGAGTTTGTGGGATCACGCTCACTTTCCTTCACAAAGCACGCTTCATCAAACTCTACATCATAAAAAAAAATCCGGTTAAAATCGCACAATAAATAAAAATTTTACTGGATGGCATAAAAACAAATGGGTCACACTGTATAACAGTATATCCAATTTACTAATAAATATTTCCTGTTATACGACTTGCTATTACGTCACATTCTGGTACATCGGCCTTGATTGTAGATGGCGTTGTCGTTGCGGTGGTACTTATATTTCTTATGTTTCTATTTTTCCAAGGAATATCAATTCGATTTACCTCCCGGTAAAATTTAACAGGAACTTATTTTCGAATCGCCTCGCCGTTCCAGGTATTAGCAATTAGGGATAATAAAATTAATTAGAGAGAGTCTGTCGGGCGCGGTTTTTCTTCCCTCCGTCTTCCCGAGCCACTTTAATAAATCAGAGCAAATGCCTCAATAGAGGACGACGTTCCGAGCAAAAAGTTTCTTTTCACTGGGACAGAGAAACAAATGCGGGTCCATAATTTTAAAGAGTTTTTAGATACAGCACTGATTTCGCCAGAGGCAGGGACGGATTCGACAAAATCGTTTCGTGTACTCCGAAAACAATGGGATATAACAGCGTCGTTTCCGTAACTTGAAATTCTATATAAAATGTTGTATACAGGGTGATTTGTTAGCCTTTTTACAAACTTTTTTTTCTCTCTTCTTTTGATGCTGGAAGTCAAGCTGATGTAATATACAAGACTCCTATAAAAACCTTTTGTATGCTGTGCCTGTTTAAATTGTTTAAAAAATTCGACAACGTAGGTCTCTATAGTGGCCCAGAGAAATTATTTTATTTGTATCTCTGTAATCTACCATTAGGTGTAAAGAAAATCGTGGTTTCAAGTCTAGTATTTTCTTTCCAACTGCAGGTGTTCTTCAAGGGTCCATACTTGGACCTCTTCTGTTTGTTATTTTTATTAATTATATTACGGAAGACCTTAATGTACAACATCAATTATCTCGTCTCGGTATCGAAGACAAAATATTCTTTAAAAATATTGTTATAATGACTTTATTCACACCACATATAACTAACAAACAGTAAATTATAAAAAAACGAATGATCAACTGCAGAAAAAAAATTGTACGGGCTTCCCCCCACTACTCCAGTGTTTCTGCGCGCTCGACCTTTTCTACTCAAATTCACGACCGTTTTTCACCTATTTCGCTGCATTTTATGGAAAAACGTAAATAGACGTTTTGTTGCTGTGCCTGTCTAAGTTCAAATTCCTTTTTTGAAACTTCAATCGGACAATTACACGAGTATCCACCCTTTCGCGAAAAAATTGCTAAAAAAAATTCAAATGGCGATTGTGCAAAAAAGTTTCAGTTTTTAAAATTAAAAAATGGCAGATGTGTGAAATTTTAAAGAAAACTACAAATTCTCCGGGGTTTCCGGATTTTCTCCGGTTCTAGTTATGCAGTCGGATCATTCGACCTCTCATTCTCTTCGTAATTTCATTCTCTACTATTCATCCCTTGACAACATTAAGATTGCTTCAGTAGTTTCCATTTTATAAGCAAAAAACGAAAAAAAGTACGAATTTTTGTTGAAAATTGTTAAGGTAGTTTTTATGTCATGAGGAAATGATTTATTGCTTGGCCTAATCAGAAATGATGCAAACTTAGTTCGAGCCGAGGGTAGACATTTTGAACAATTTTTATAGTCTTAAAATTTGTTAATTTCGTAAATAAAGGTTAAGCAAACAGAATTTTTATTTATCCGGCTACTTTGATTGAAATATGAAATTATATTTTTTAAAATATAAACATCTAAACAAAAACGATTTGGACCTATGTTCATCTGTCAAAGTTTGTCATAGAGATTGTAGGACACCCTGTAGAATAAACGAGTTGTTGACTGTTAAACAATTAGCGAATATTTTGGCAGATTATGAAGAGGATAAATTGTGAAAATTGTAAAGAATATAAAACAATACATAACTCAGCAAAACAGTTACAAGAAATGTTTCATGAAAAATATAATATTAAATTCAATCCATTTTCTGATGTAGAATTTGTGACCGATAGAGATGCTGCACAACTTTTCCTTATATTTTTTTTTTGGATCTCTAATACTTAACGAATTACTAGGCATTATATGACAAAAAAATCTTTTACCACAGAACTGGTCTTGTAAACATTTATTTTTAAATAACTTTAATTTAAGTTGGAGAGGAGTAAGTGCTCTACAATTTTGCTTATTACATTTTTTTATTATCTCGACTACTTAACAAGTTACAGCGCATTTATTTACGACAATTAATTCACATGTACGCGAATATTCTCTATATTATTTTGCAACATGTGCTCATTGTCGTCACTTCTGGAAATACTAGCACACAAAAGAGTAGCGCGACTCCTTTTCCTTCCACAACCGCGCCAACAAGGTAACGGTCAAAACATCTTTGCATATAAACACACAAAACTAATAATTAAGTAATAGGCCAGGTAATATAATTTCATTTTGCAACTAAGGCTAAAAAATAAAAAAAATTCCAGCTTGCAAATATGAAATTTAAAAAAAATTATAGATTTCAATGTATTATTATGAAATCTACTATGGAAAAAATCATGCGATTGTGGAAGATGCTCGGGATCGTTCAGACTAATAATTAGTTAATTTGTTTATAAGGCCATAACTTGTAAACTATTCAAATTACTGATTTCAGATTTTGTGTGAGTTATTAGACAGTGATAAGGAATGTTCTGGTAACAATAACGCAGTTTATAAATGTTTAATTCAAAAGTCATAAATAAACTTCTGTTTATAACTTTTGATCTAATCAATATTTTTGACGCTCGTTTTGTAGGTCTTTTGAAGAGGAAAAAATAGCTATTTATGATATACGTGTTAAAAGTAAGATTTTATTTTGTGAGTGAAGATGATTAAAAAACGAGCGTAGCGAGTTTTTTAACTTCACGAACAAAATAAAATCACTTTTAACACGTATATCATACACTATTTTTTCTACAAAACAATCGGAAGAACTTTAAACTCAATAAAAATAAGAAATCAAAAAATACCACACAGATCGCAGTGTTTATGAACCAAAATTTTCGTAGCAACCAGTGCTGTTGTTAGTTACGGAAAAAACGCAAAAATATTGACAGCATTTTCTAGTAATATTATAAGTATAATGAATAATCTCGATAATGAGCGTAACGAATCCATCCCTGCTGAAATCGAAGAAGCCGCCAGTCGAGCAACATTGGAATTATTGCCGGCGAAATCAAAGGAACAGTACGAAATCGCTTATAGACGCTTTTCGGAATGGTGCAACATTAAAAAGGTCCCTGGGAAATGTAACGAAAGTGTTTTACTGGCATATTTTGAGGAAAAAGCCAAGATATGGAAATCGTCAACGCTGTGGTCAAATTATTCCATGATCAAAACTATGTTAAAAATAAAGCAAGATCAAGATATAAGCAAACATTATAAACTTATTGCTTTTTTAAAACGGAAGGGTGAAGGATATCAAGCAAAAAAGTCAAAAGTTTTGACGAAGACGCATATCGACAAATTTCTCACAGAAGCAGAAGACGAAAAGTATCTGATGATGAAAGTCGCAGCAATAGTGGGTGTCTTCGGGGCGTGTCGCCGGGAGGAATTGTGTCAGATGACCATCGACAATATCGAATATTTGGGCACTTCGGTTGTTGTGACCATACCAGATACTAAAACGAAAGTGCCTCGGACTTTCAGTGTTGTTGGTGAATTCTATTTAAACTTTTTTAGAAAGTATATGGCACTTCGGCCACCCAACGCTGACCATAGACGACTTTTTCTTAAATATATGAAGAATAAATGTGTGAAGAATCCAGTCGGAATTAACATGTTTGGTAAAATGCCTGTCGACATTGCAGAGTTCTTGAATCTACCAAATCCTCAACTCTACACCGGACACTGTTTTCGTCGTTCATCGGCGATATTGTTAGCGGATTCTGGTGCAAATCTTACTATCATCAAGAGACATGGAGGATGGAAATCTTCGACGGTAGCTGAAGGCTACATTGAAAATTCACTGGAACAGAAGAAGGAAATTGCGTGCCAAATACTTCCTACTGCTGCAACTACTAGCAAGACCACCAGTACTACCAGTAGTATTTCTACAGAAAATAGATGTGTCACACATGTTGACAGTAAAACCAACTTAAGTATGATGACTCCGCATTACAATTACAATTTGAAATTGTTCTAATTTTACTATAAATGTTAAGCGTAATAACTAGTTAAAATGTTGGTTTGTACTTATTTAAAATAAAAAGTTGTTCATGCGTTTGTTAAAACGTTTTATTCATTTTCAAAACAAAATTTAAATAAACTTGGATTTACTTTTAACACTAGTGTTAAAAGTAACTTACTTTTAACACGCGTGTCAAAAAATGACATTTTTAACATCAAAATAGTGTTAAAAGTAACTTACTTTTAACACGCGTGTCAAAAAATGACATTTTTAACATCAAAAATGACAATTAAAAAGCCCACTTTTAACAGTTTTGTAGAAAAAAGTACTTTAATGTTTTCTCGTGGGAATGAACGGAAAAAAGTTATAAGCGAAAAACGTGAATTTACGTAAAAATTATACAATTAACCACCCTGTAAACAATCTTTCCCCATTTTTATGACTGTGGATACTAATATGTTATTGTACATAATATTTAGCATCTATGGTGATAAATTCATTTTGCCGAAACAAAAAGTCGCGAAATGGTTATTTCCCAGCTTATTTTCCTGATCTATAAAGCTAATAGTCCTGTAGCCAGGGGGGTCCCAATTGCCTGCTTCATTTAGATGGAGTTACCCAAGTGTTTTTTGTGTATTTTGAGCTGCAGAACACGAATTTTTTGGGTAGAAGTTTGCCCGGATGTCGATAAGTTTTTTATTAACAAAAAAATTACAAAATAATGAGAACATAGTTTTTGTCAAAATAAAATTAATTGATTATTGTAATATTTGTTCTCAGGATTTTGCAAGTTTTTTGTTAATAAAAAACCGGGCAAACTTCTACCCAAAAAAATGGTGTTCTGCAGCTCAAAATACACAAAAAACATTTGGGTAACTCCATCTAAATGAAGGAGGCAATTGGGACCCCCCTGGCTACAGGACTATAATATAACTAAACACTGCCAAACTAAAATGACTGAAACAAAAATGAATGAAAACTAAACATGAACTGATGCAGCCTGTCAGCTAACACATGACAGCCTAACACCGCTTGTCCGACTCCCACTGTTGCCAGCTCTTTGTAAAAACATGTTTTCAAGACCATTACTACAGCGTGCGCTATTTTTCTATATAATGCGCAGTAACTCGTTAAGTATTAGAGATACAAAAAAAAATTATAAGGAGAAGTTGTTCAGAATTAGATCCTCTACAACTTTTATTAAGGTCACCTTGCCCTAAAAAAATGCTTAGGAAACCACCCCCATAGCGCAAGTCGCAAGAGGAGTTCGATTGTGATCTTTTGGTTGGATACTCAGGAGGCAGTCCCCAAGCAACTCTGGAAAAGTCATCCTGTTTGGAATTTTTTTTGCAGCTCCTATAAGCCGTGCACAACTTTATTGGATTATAAATAGTTGAGAATTTTGTTTTATTTATCACTTTTCCAGATTTTTATTTTGGGCATTACACACGAATTGTGTGTGCATGATTTTACCAAGTGACATCCCCTTTCACATATTGCAAAATCTGCTTAAACTTTCTTAACGTCACAACAAAATCCTCCTCATACCGTCCCTGAACACGGAGCATAATGTTTACACTTAACTGTTGAATATTTCTCATTTCTGTAATGGGAGCATTGTTCTCCGATGAATATCGCAGCTTTTTCATCCCCCTACCCTCGTTTGTCGACGCGGAAAACGGCTCAAAGAATCCTCCAAGGGGGATGCAGATTATGGATGCAGTTTAACCGTCGCGTAAAAAGACCGGATTAAGAAGTTTTAATTGCGGCTCCTTGCGGACGATTTTTGGTTTCGCATTGTCTTCGCACTTCGGTTTGTGGGGCTTAGAGGACGGGTTAATTAGCGAGTCGTGTACAGCTTTCCGGAAATCGCGATTAAGATAGTGGCGTAACATACAAAGTGGAGTTTGTCGAATAGAGTCGTTAGGCGTCCAAAAGAACAACGTTTTGAAAGTTATTTTCTTACATATCCGAGAAATCAAATAAATAAAGACTATATCAATTATGTAAGTAGTATTTTCGGTTTTATCCTGAAATGTTATATTCGGTCTCTTATGTGCGATTGTTTTGTTGGTGCGTATATCAGGTCCCAATATAATTTATAATACTTTTTCTACATTTTCTGATACTGTTCGTGGTGTGTATGTATAATAGGGATTTCCTGATGTATAATTTTGAATACTGTTATGTCTATTTGTATATTCACCACTTCCTAGTAATTTGCATCCCGATATTATACAGCGTGTCCCACTAGTGCGGGAAAGTCCAATATCTATGTTAAAATGAGGAATATATAGATTTTTCTTTTTATTGTGTTGCCACATTTCTCGGAATGTACAAACTAAAAAATATATTCAACTATACAGGGTGTTCCACTTTTCTTGGACAGACACCAACTTTGTTTTTTTAAACACATTTTTTATATTTTTTTCGGATTCTACATAAAAAATAAAGGGTACTTTGTGTAGAATAGTTCTGTTCAAATATTCACAGTTTTTGAGATATCTCGCTTGAAAGGTTTTTCTAGTCGAGATTGGTTGCTTATATTTTCTGATACTGACAGGTTATACTAATAGCTACTAAGCCCATTTTTTTATCAGATGTTTAGTAAAGATGACTCTTCCGAATCATATTCCAAAAACTGGCCTGCGTTATACAGGGTGGCCAAAATATCATGTCAAAATTGCCAATTGAAAAATTGAAAAATCGCGATTTTTTTTAAATGTAACGCCCTGTATATTTTCATACCATGAGATGCAGAATTAAATTCTGTACAGCTTTGCTATACCTGCTCCAATACCAAAATTCATTAGTTTTTCATGAAATCTCATTTCTAAGAAAAAATGCGAAGTTTACAAATAGTTTATATGTAAAATAACGTAGTAGGCTCCTGTTAAATGATAATCTGGAAAATTTTCGATTCACATAAGGTTTAATAGAAAAGCGATAGTATTAATTGTGAAATGAATTACTCTAAAGAAGAATTAGTAAATAAATAATAGAATAATTAGTAAAACTCATGGTAACTGTTTATTGGCAAGTCGTATTTACCAAACTAATAATCCAGATTTACAAAGATATCCTCGTACAAAGTGTTTTGTAAAACTGAAGGAGAGGTTTGAAAGAACAACAAATACAAATTATGAGAAGACAACAAGAACACAC
>NW_019416583.1:13801-16810 GCF_000390285.2 Anoplophora glabripennis | reverse complement strand
TATTATTAACTATTACCATCACTTGGTCATACATAACTCAATAAGTTGTTGCGTCAAAATTAAAACATTATTACAATTTTAATTTTATTATGACAAATTAATTCTTAAAAATCCATATGAACAACCAAAACGCCAACTGAATATTATTTTTTAAAAAGTTTCAGTAAATGTTCAAAAACATTTTCGTTTTGGCAAAGGTTGAAAATGAAGATCAGCGTAATATTATCGGAATTTATTATATCTGTAACCGCAATTGTGAAAGAGCATGTCAGATGTATTTGTATGCATGAAAAAACTAGATCGGAAATTGTTTGAATTTTGAGCACTCAAAATGCCTAGAAATAACTATGGACAAGGGAATAAAACTAATAATTTTTTATTTTAATGCATGGTGGTAATAGTTTAAATAAATAGATGGATTTCACAGGGTCTCACGATGCTTACAGTGTACGATGATTCAATAATCAAATAAATCTAAATGAAAAATTTAGATAAATTTGGAACGAATACACTGAAGATGAATTTTCCGAGACAAAACGTCTGAATATGGTTCGGGCTGAGGCAGTACTATATTGGGGGTCATGAAGGCTTGCAAAAAATGTAATAAAATTTCCAGGGTCGTATTTGAAAAAATGAAGTTGATGATGGTCCTGGAGAGACGAAACGTTACATATAAAAATTGATTATGCCATTCGATAGAGGACAAAAAGTGGCCATGAGAAAGTTTTCTTCTTTTTTCAATATCGCCTGAAATAAGGCTGAAATGAAACAAAAACGGATTTCCAAAATTTCGGATTTTTCCAAATATTTAAAAAAATAATCATGTTAGCCTTGATTTTTTATAGGCATAATGATGGTCCCCTGATTACGCAACTTTGCCTCCATTTAAGCTAGTTTGTATCTTTTACCGTTTTCGAGATCCCTGTAGTGAGAAGCGAATTTGTAACAGCCTGTATATGGTCTAAATTTCATTTTTTTTTTTTAATTTTTTCGCCCCTATGTTTTCTTAATATCGGTTTCAGAGGTCTATTTCATTTATTTCGATAGTAGGTGGGCAAAAAAGAAAAACGAACGCCGTAAGCAAAAATTTTTTAATTTTCAAGGTCAATCGACTAAATGCATCTGGAAATTTTTAGTTGCATTTACAATATTATAGAAAAACTGATGTTCACGAGCAGGATTTTCATTCAGATTTTATAAAAAATAATACACAACTATTTTATTAATCCGCTCTCAAATAATAAATAGGAATAAATTTCCACGTAATTTTTTTTATGGAGATTTTCGCCAATATCCCTACTATAACCGTAAATTAAAAAATTATATTATTAATAATAATATCAGAACTTTAAAAATTGTATTTACAATAAAATTGAGTAACAGAAAAAAAAAACAAAGTGATGTATTTAGGTAATAATAGACAAAATTGTTCCTACTTGGTTTATGAATATTGAAAAATATGAAAAAATATAAAAACAAATTTTCATACGGTAGCCAGCCAACTTATCTATTTACATGTGAAACAACGCCGCCAGCTTTTCGTTTGCCTCCACTTTTAACAAAATATTTTAAAAACATAGTGAATGTTTTTAGAAGACAGGTTTATTCGTCCGTCTTTTAAATTTGCTTTACTTATGATGTCTTCATAAAATTGAGGATCGGCACTAAGACTTTATAATAGTTCTTTTTCTATCGTCATCACTAATAAGTTGTTAAAACAATTTGTATGTTTCCGAAAATACCATTTTAAATTCCTTGTATAATATTTCTATCGTTTTCTGAACTTCTAAATTACGAAACTGTTCGTCTGTATAAAATACCTATTAAGTTCGTTTGGATATATTTGTAATAAACATTCAAACGATTTTTCGGGAAATTTATTTGCATATTCAGGAAATTTTGAGAAATCTATTAAAGCAAAAAAATTTAAATCATGTGAATTCCCAAAACGAGTAGGTACTTAATTAAGGGGAAATATATTTGGAAAATATCTCTAACTTGTCGCAACTTTTGCCCCGTTTACTTTTGAGTCCAGTAATATTTTTGGCATAATTAAAAATATTTTTAAATTTTTCTCCGTTTCTTAATTCAGAAATTCTTTGACTAGTGATTTTAATTTGTTTAAAGCTGTAGTTTACGTCATTACATCTTGAAAAAGGTGTTTCAAGAGATAAAACAATATTGTGAGATAGTTTCATTATTAGCTACCTGTGTTTGGTGATATAAATTACGTTAAATTTAGCCTTAGTTTGTTTTGTTGTAAGGAAGTTATTTTTTATTTATTTTAAATTAAGACCTGCCTTGTCCTTATCCTTAAAGCCTTTATACTATCCCTCACACTGACATCAGACACTACCCGCGTACTATGCGACGTGGCCATTAACCGCGAACTGAAACTATAAGCAGCTTTGAGCCGGCCTCAGTTCCCTCGTAAATCACGTTATTTTAACCGCCTCGCGTGGAGGGGAACTAGCATATTGTAGGCAAGTGTGACGCGCCTACAAGCAAAGAATTTCTCGCCTCACTGTGGTGGGGACTAGTAGAGAGTAACAGTTCCCATGCCGCATTGATGGAAACGGCGAGTGGCGAGATATTCAATATTTGTTTGGAAATTGGTTTACCTACCTGTTTATTTACGTTAATAGTAGGTATTAAAATTTTATGCAAAATTTCCTTTATATGATATAGTCCAGTCATTATAGGCATGAAACGACCTGTTTCGGGAAAAAAATACTATTAGAAATTTCTCTGCGGAATATTGTTCGGAAACGTGTTATACACAGAATAGTTGGGAAACTTTGTTTAAACAATGGTCAAAGTTATGGAAAAGTGGTTTTTTGTCTCGCGTAAAAAAACTATTATTCATAGCGAAAAAAAGTTTATACAAAAAGGTAGGTATTAAATAAGGCTATAAAATGAGACAAGTCCGATTAAATTCCGATAATTTGTTTATGCGCAAGAGCTCAAAAATGGTCGAAAATGGCCGTTTTTTTCAATTGCTAATAATTA
>NW_019416583.1:0-12911 GCF_000390285.2 Anoplophora glabripennis | reverse complement strand
AAAATATCAAAAAATCAACTCGAGACTAGTTGGGAAACTTTGTTAAAACAATGGTCAAATTTATGGAAAAGTGGTTTTTTGACTCGCGTAAAAAAACTGTTATTCATAGAGAAAAAAGGTTTATACAAAAAAGGTAGGTATTAGATAAATCTGTAAAATAAGACAAGTCCGATTAAATTCCGATAATTTGTTTATGCGCAAGAGCTCAAAAATGGTCGAAAATGGCCGTTTTTTTCAATTGCTAATAATAATTAATGCAATTTTCATCGCAGACACTTGTAATTCAGGATTTTTGAGGCTTTTTAAAAAAACCATTATTCATAGCGAAAAAAAGTTTATACAAAAAAGGTAGGTATTAAATAAGCCTATAAAATGAGACAAGTCCGATTAAATTCCGATAATTTGTTTATGCACAAGATCTCAAAAATGGTCGAAAATGGCCGTTTTTTTCAATTGCTAATAATTAATGCAATTTTCATCGCAGACACTTGTAATCCAGGATTTTTGAGGCTTTTTACACCCTTAATAAGTGGTAAAAATTCCAACCCGAAAGCTTCATTGGTTTGGTGTTGGCGGAATTTGTTGTATAAGAAGATGCTATTTTCAATTCATTTTTCCCAAGCTTAAAGGCATTGTATAGTTTCGATCATTAGTTGTTTTTGTACCTTATTATTTGTATTAATGTATGCATTTACTGAGAATTTAATTAATAGTAACCTCTATAGTTTAGTTAGAACTATTTTTCTTCGAATTTAAAAAAAAATCGTTGATTAGAAGCTGACATATATTTTTTTTTATTTAATCGCAGTGACATTAATTATTAATATTAAGAGCCGAAATTTGGCGAGAGTATACTTTAAGAGGTATATTTTCATGTCCTACATTAACATTAAGGTGAAATTAACTATTTAATTTCAAAAAAAGGAGATAGCGGCGATGCGTTCTATTACTCGGTCTAGCGAACGCGTGGGGAGAGCGAGGCGGAGCAAACGTGCTACGCGCCTGGTTGCGCGCAGGAAAATGATCGAGCGGCTTCAAATCGATGGAGCTGGAAAAATTAGCCATATCTCGGTTAATAATGAACCCCATCGAGATGATTCTTTTTTTAATTTATGGTAGCGCGAAAATTCATGAACATTGAAGCTATTGTATTATTATTTCAACCCGAGATTTAATTTTTATTTAGCCTCGCTCTTCCCACTCGTTCGCTAGACCGAGTAATAGAACGCATCTCCGCTACCTTTTTTTTGCAATTAAATAGTTGAATTCACCTTAATGTTAATGTAGGATATGAAAATATAGCTATAATACTCTTTTCAAATTTCGGCTCTTAATAATTAAGGGCACTGAGATTAAATAAAATAAAGTTGTCTCAGCTTCTAATCAACTTAGAACAACGATTTTTTTTTTAATTCGAAGAAAAATAGTACTAACTAAACTGTAGAGTGTAGACGTTACTATTTCATTTTATAATAATTAACTATCTTAACAATTTAATAAATATTAACATTTTTTCAGTCATTTTTAAACAAATTAATTTTGAAAAATTAAATTCTTAGTAAATGCATTTTTTTTTTAATTCGAAGAAAAATAGTACTAACTAAACTGTAGAGTGTAGACGTTACTATTTTATTTTATAATAATTAACTATCTTAACAATTTAATAAATATTAACATTTTTCAAAGTCAATTTTAAACAAATTAAATTTGAAAAACTAAATTCTCAGTAAATGCCTATGTCAATACAACTATTTAGGTACAAAAACAACTAATGATCGAAACCCTACAACGCCTGTGAGCTTGGGAAAAATGAATTGAAAATAGCATCTTCTTAGATAAGAAATTCCGCCAACGCCAAACCAATGAAGCTTTCGGGCTGAAATTTTTACCACTTATTAAGGGTNAGGTTACTATTTTATTTTATAATAATTACCTATCTTAACAATTTAATAAATATTAACATTTTTTCAGTCATTTTTAAACAAATTAAATTTGAAAAATGAAATTCTCAGTAAATGCATATGTCAATACAACTATTTAGGTACAAAAACAACTAATGATCGAAACTCTACAACGCCTTTGAGCTTGGGAAAAATCAATTGAAAATAGCATCTTAGACAACAATTTCCGCCAACGCCAAACTAATGAAGCTTTCGGGCTGAAATTTTTACCACTTATTAAGGGTGCAAAGACCTTTAAAAATTCTGAATTACAAGTGTCTGCGATGAAAATTGCATTAATTATTACCAATTGAAAAAAACGGTCATTTTCGACCATTTTTGAGCTCTTGCTCATAAACAAATTATCGGAATTTAATCGGACTTGAAAAAGACTAGTAAATTGAAATAAATAAGACGACTCAAATCTTTCAAATGACCCCAAAAAATAATGTCGATTAAATCGATGTCGCGTATCCAAAGAAGTTACAATAGCCGGCCACACACATAGGGTCTTGGAGAAGGTTTTAGCATGGCCCATGCAAATCATGCGAGTCAAGTCTGTAGCGAGCCAAGAACGCTGTTGTCCCTTAACGAAAATATTAAATGGCAATACTTTGATGAGAGTCTTTGACATACATACCAAGAGTGTGTGTTTATGGGCATAAATATCGACATACTTGATCAAAATTAGCGCGAGCCTGGATTTCAAACGTGTTTGATATTTTGGCGTGGCTCGACAGTGGTGGAAAATGAATAACAAAAAAAAATGTAGCAATGGCCGTTACGTATTTTGGAATCATAGACTAAGACTATGGAAGAAATAGTAGGAAATGGAAAAAACTGGCTAAAAGAAAGAGAAACATACACTTTCGCTTCGTATAGACTGAATTTTTTTTGCAATAATTTTTATCAGGGTTTGCTACAACTTGCTTATACAACCGGATTAATTCACGGTGATCCTTGTCTTTCAAATTTTTATTAGTATAGTCTTTGTTTTTATCATCCAGAGCGCTGGATGTTTCCTATATATTTCTATGAACTGGATCAAAATCTCTTTACTCCAAAATCTGGTGTCAACCATAATAACAAAACAATAACGCTCCACACACGCAAAAACATAACAAGAGTAGACCTGCTATCTTGGTCGTCGCGTAAGACTGTCGTACTTAGAGCGTGGGTATTTTTTCTCCATTAACGTACGAGTTAGGCCCGCGCGCCCGATATCCAACGAACCAAGAGAGTTCAAATGTACCTGTGTGTGTGGCCGGCTAATGTCTCGTAAACGAGGCCCCAAATAAAAATCTTACAAGAGCGAAAAAAATTGAATAAAACGCTGCTTTATCTAAAACAATATTGGAAAAGCATAAGCGTACTCAAAAAAAAATAGAGGGTTCATGGATACTGCAACCCTCCTCCCCTCCGTTCACGCTTTGATATTTTATGAAAATGAAAATGACGTAAGAAAAGTCATTATTTTAGTCCAAAGAATATGTGGTTAACGGGTTGACCTACTAATTTGCAACACCCTGTGTAATATATTACATTTACTTAGTTTGAACTCCATGCGTATATGTTTCGATATGATTTCTATTGTATTTAACATTTAACAATCCTTGAAATTGTGTTCGTATATTGGCATATACTTTTGTATCATCCATATACATTAAGTGGTTGATTTTATGTAGCGTTACTGCGTTGTTTAATTAGAAGTCCAAATTCGTTCCTACATACTGACTAATTAGTCTGTAGTAGTATTTTAGTTTTCCATTCTCTCATTGTTGTGGATAGAAAGTATTGAATAGCAGGATGTATTTTATATATTCTTAAAACATGCCTTAATCATCCCTGAGGTACCATATCGAAGGCTTTTTGTAATCAATGTTACATGTAGATTTTTTTTGGCGGTTTTCAGCATATTTCTACTCGTACATTATATTGTCTATTATGAGTGATCTCCGGTCAGTATATTATTTATAGTTAGATGATATGTTTTATTTGTTAGTGACGCTAATATTAAAGAATTTTGGCAGACATGTAATCGATCTATAATTGGCAGGATTTAGTGTTTCTTCGTTCCAGGGTTTTATGAATATTTTACAGACCATTAAAATTGTGGTGTGAACTCTGTTTTTTGGATTCTTGTATTTATTTGTTTAGTTGGATATGTGTATATGTGCAAGGAGGCGAATTGTTTACACCAGTAGTTATGTGTGTTGTCTGCACCTGGACATTCCCAACTGTTAGGCCAGGAAAAAGAGCGGGGAAATGACCATTTCGCGACTTTTTGTTTCGGCAAGCTGAATTTATCACTATAGATGCTAAATATTATGTACAATAACATATTAGTTTCCGCAATCATAAAAATAGGGGGAAGATTGTGTACAGGCTGGTATAATTGTATAATTTTTACGTAAATTCACATTTTTAGCTTATAACTTTTTTTTCGTTCATTTCCACGAGAAAACAGTAAAGTACTTTTTTTNGCATATACTTTTATATCATCCATATACATTAAGTGGTTGATTTTATGTAGCGTTACTGCGTTGTTTAATTAGAAGTCCAAATTCGTTCCCACATACTGACTAATTAGTCTGTAGTAGTATTTTAGTTTTCCATTCTCTCATTGTTTTGGATATAAAGTATTGAATAGCAGGATGTATTTTATATATTTTTAAAAAATGCCTTAATCATCCATGAGGTACCATATCGAAGGCTTTTTTGTAATCAATGTTACATATAGATCTTTTTTGGCAATTTTCAGCATATTTCTACTCGAACATTATATTGTCTATTATGAGTGATCTCCGGTCAGTATATTATTTATAGTTAGATGATATGTTTTATTTGTTAGTGACGCTGATATTAAAGAATTTTGGCAGACATGTAATCGATCTATAATTGGCAGGATTTAGTGTTTCTTCGTTCCAGGGTTTTATGAATATTTTACAGACCATTAAAATTGTGGTGTGAACTCTGTTTTTTGGATTCTTGTATTTATTTGTTTAGTTGGATATGTGTATATGTGCAAGGAGGCGAATTGTTTACACCAGTAGTTATGTGTGTTGTCTGCACCTGGACATTCCCAACTGTTAGGCCAGGAAAAAGAGCGGGGAAATGACCATTTCGCGACTTTTTGTTTCGGCAAGCTGAATTTATCACTATAGATGCTAAATATTATGTACAATAACATATTAGTTTCCGCAGTCATAAAAATAGGGGGAAGATTGTGTACAGGCTGGTATAATTGTATAATTTTTACGTAAATTCACATTTTTAGCTTATAACTTTTTTTTCGTTCATTTCCACGAGAAAACAGTAAAGTACTTTTTTTCGTCTGCAAAAGACCTACAAAACTAGCCCGAGCGTCAAAAAATATTGATTAGATCAAAAATTATAAACAGAGGAAGTTTATTTCTGACTTGAATTAAACATTTATAAAATTATTTTCTTCCCCATAACTCAACAATTATTATCAGAACGTTTTGGCATCGCATCCTCTCATTCGTTACCACTTTCTAATAACTCACACGAAATCTGGAATCGGTAAGTTGAATAGTTTACAAGTTATGGCCTTATAAACAAATTAACTAGTTTTTCATGGTATATTTCATAATAATACATTGAAATCTGGTATATTTTATGGTATATTTCATAATAATACATTGAAATGAGCAAAAAATGCCCAATTGTGAAAGAATTTAAAAAAAAATCAAATTTTTCATTTTTACGAACGATACAGGGTGCTCAGAAATGTAAATTTTGCTCCTTTNAATTTGGAACATGGAAAGCTTTTTATTTTTTAGCCATAGTTGCAAAATGAAATATACGACGCACGCGAGTGATATAGTTATAGTTAGTATATATTATTATATATTTGGAAAGCTTATGAAAAGAGCTTTAAATTAAAAAAAAATCGTCAAGATTCTTTGAAAACAACGGAGTTACAGACTGTCAAAGTTGACGGCCTTTTGTTAAACAAATTAGGTTGGTAGCAGCAAAAAAAAACTGTCATAACCGGCAACCCGAGTACTTTCCCACATAAAAATATTTTATTTGTGGAAGTATCTTAAGTGCATAAGAAATATTGTCAAAAGTCAGTAGGTCGCTTGAATTTTTGGCGAGCCGCGGCGCGGCGGAAGGGTGGGGGAAGCGAACGACAGCGAGTCCGAAGAAAATGACGATAATATTCATAGTCCTGCCGTTAAATAAGGGAAATTCGCTTGAAAGTAATATATTTGACAGTCTGTAACTCTGTAATTTGTAAAACCACTCCTTGGTGTGCTACATACCTAACGAACGTACACTTTCCTGTACCAACATTGTCATAATACTCTTGAAGAGTAAAAGTTCAATTGTTCCACTGTTGCATCACAGTCTAATACCTTCACATCTGGTAGCCGATCTGTTAGACTATACTAAAAACAAATGAGAGTGTAAGGACTTGGCGAGTGACTGTATGATCTACGATCACTTGACGTCCATCGAATAATACTCCAGTCTTTTACGTTTCAAAAAAAGTCATCCTGGATAGTAAATTCGTTAAAATAAAAACGTCACTGGAATCGATGTCTTGGCATTTTAAAGATTTTTTTTGTTTTAAATGTTCAAATTTATGATGTTCCACCATTCCAGTAAGTTAAAACTTTTTATATGTACAGTGTGTCAAGTTAACACCTCTGGAAATGTGAGAAGGCTGTGGACTTTCCACAAGCCAATTTTTTTTTACAAATAATACCCTGAAAAGATGTTATATTCCACTAATCATTTTATTGATGTTACAAAATCCTGGCCTACTACGATTTTTAAAAAAAGTCGTTTTTCCAGAAAGTAGTATTAGGCATTTTTTATTAAAAAGATAATATTACCAGGCTATTCAGATACCATTAAAATACCCATATACCAAATTTAAACGACAAATGTATATTGAGTATTTTTTTATGTGGTGCCAAACTTTGAAAAATCAATTATACATAATAAGCAGGTCAAGGATTACCATGAAAGTGAAAACAAATACCAACCAGACAAAGAAAGAATACAGGCACTATAAATTTAATAGTGTTAATTATATTAATTAATTAGTCTATTAACATAGTCGTTGTGGAGTAATCTCTGCACAAGCTTGTCTTGTGCAATTCATTTGGTCATCCAAATTCCTTGGTCTGTTTTTATAAACTTTTTGTTTTATAAAACCCCAAAAGGAAAAGTCCATAGTTCGAGAAAACTAAAATTTAATTTAGATTATTTTATAATTTTTTGTTTAACAACTTAATATTTATAATTCATAATCTATATTTTTTATGCGTTAACTATTATTTTTACTATGGCTCGCGCCCCTTCAATAATTTGACAATTGCTCATTTATTCACTATTACTGTGGCTTCGTAGTGTTCTTATTACTGCGGTTTATTGTTTACATCAGTCTTATAAGTTTTCAAAATGACCCATGTGTATAGCGATGCAGAATTAATGGATATTGTGTTAATTTTACGATTTACTATAATGCATTAGCAGTTAGTTCATTTCAACTTGCTGTGACTGATTTAGATATTAAAGCGAAGTTTTGTCCACTGCACCGTTTTAAAACTGAATCCCTCCGGGGCCAAATTTCTGATTTACGGCCTTTCCGGTCCCCCCACAGTTATACTTTTTAATTCGCAATTCTCGCCCAGATAAGGCCACTCCGGAGTGTATCGCAATTGGAAAAGTTGAGCGCAACAAAAACTCCAGACGCAATTTGCGAACTTAAGTGTAGGACAAAGTTTGAGATTTCAATTTATGCAGAAGCGGGAATTTAATGGACAAAAATTGTAAGCAGCGAATTAAATCCTATTAGGGGCCTAAAGATCAGGGCAATGAGATAAAAGTTGTTAAAAAGTGGAATCGAATATGCGGACTCTTTGTTTTTGTATTTCATCTTTCTGTTAATAGGCAGAAGTGCTTTGGGGAGTCCGAATGAAATTGTAAACTTGGGCACTTGGGAGTCCATTCCGACTGAGTCGGGCCGAGATAATTTTTAGTAGAAAGTTGGACTTTCCAATTTTGCTTACGGAAAAACATTTTAAAATTCATTTTGTTCTGAACCGGGTGTTTCATTCCGATATTTTTTAAAAGAAATGAATCCAAAGTGTGTTATCCAGAGATATTATAACCTTTAACAATTTCTAATAACTTTTGTAATTTTGTACTAATGTTTCGTTTGATGAATGAATTGATTTAATATTTTTGTTCTGAATTGACTTAAAAATCGCATTATTATATGGTTAGTAATTTGAACAAATACACTATGACAGTTTCAAAATGCGAAATCTTAAAAAATAACTATTTTGGTAATGGTGGTGTACAACTGAACAAGGGTCACCCCATTTTACAAAAAAAACCTACGCCACTGCATTTTTTACAAGTCATTGTAACTGATTTATATTCTAATGCACAAAATATATAAAAAGGCGTCTTTAATTTTTTCCTTAAGATTCGCCGTTCTCAAGTTATTCATATCATACAATCCCCTTGTGGCAGACACTTCTAACCATAATATTACAAGAATGTTTATGCTTAAAAGTAAGTGCAATTTGTAAGCACATCAACAAAATTATTTACACCTTTCTACACCATCTGTGAGGTAGTGTTCCTGGCGTGTTTTAGTTTTCCCTGGAGACCTAATACTCTTTACAAATAAGAACAATTTAAATCAAAATAATAATAAAAATATGTTTACCAAGCAACAGCAGCTGAACAAGAAACAAAATTAACTTTACGTATTTACAACAATTGTTCAAAATGCGAACCACCCACATCGATAAATTTCTGACATCTTTTGTTAATGGAATTAGTTGAAGCTAATATAATGTGGTGGTTTTCTTTTAATTCATTACACCTGTCTTCTATTCGCTGCATTAGTTGTGGTCTAGTATCTATTGGAGTAGAGTAAACTTTTCAAGTAGGTCACCCCAAACATAGAAGTCCANTTTATGAACAAATAAATAGAAATATTTGATGAACATTACATTTTATTAATTATTATGAATGAATATTTATAGTAATTGTACAGTTATTATATTTAGTAACATTTATAAAATCTGGATAATTATTCCCCTCGCGTTTACTAATTTTCACATTTTTCCCAAAATGATTTGAACGCTTTATTTCAGTCCCCGGATGCTCAATATTATCTGACTGATCCATTAAATGCAATGTCAAAAAATTAAACCTAATCTTTATTTCATGAACCATAAAGTGCTGTGGGAGCAAATAAAATACACCACGCAGCAGTTAAGTATAATTTACCAGTCTAGGGCTCTATTGCCAGCCCTCGCTCCGCTCGGGCGCAAAATCGTCCTCGACTGGTAAATAATAATGCCATACCTCCTTTATGGCATAAATAATTATTGTTTTGTTGTTAAAATGCTTCACTTTTTATTGAACAAACTGCAAATTTTTACTATGAAAACAAAGAGAACATGATATGAATCCATAACAGTTTTTTTTTACTTGATTACAAAGTAAAAAGACGATTTATTTTTTTATATAGAGCCTTCATAAATGATTACAAGCCACGTGACCAGTTTTTTTTTTATACAGTAATATTATTTCCTCCACGTTGACGATTAAATTTTGGTAAAATTAAAAATTATTAAATCATTAAGATCAAGATTACATTGAAAATATTAGTAGACAGATTTAGGGATTATCAGGTGACAGTACCAGTCGTGCAATGTTGGATGTCTAAGTTCGGCGGTCACGTGGTTTGTAAACATTTATGAAGGCTAGATAAACAGCATTATAAAAAAGTTATATTAATTTACAAACCATTGCTTTAATAACAATATTTCGCTGCAATGTAAAATAAATTCGAACTTATAAATTAGTAAGCTTTATTGTCATATTCGCTATAAAAACGTTACATATTATGTTCACTAGCTATGCACAAATTTACACACCTGTGCATATTTTCATACACATTTTGCAGAGCTGTTGTTCTGTCATATTATTAATTTCTCGAATAATTGCTGCTTCTAATTCTTTGATATTGTGCATTGTTGTTTTAAAAATAGTATTCTTCCAATATCCAAACAAAAAATAATAATTTAAAGGGGTTAGATCCGGTCACTTGGCTGGCTACAACCCTTGACTAATCAGTCGATTTTCATAGAATTCTTCCAAAAATTGAATTGTTGCTTTTGCAGTATGTGCAGTTGTTCCATCGTATTGAAATAATGTACTTAGTTAATTTATAGAGCTGAAAACTGATTTTTTAAATACTTTGGTCATTCCTCTTTAAAAAAGGTACTCTAGAGCTTGATATACAAACGAAATCATAAGTGGTACAAATAGGTACTAACGGTTACGAATCTGTGCCCATTTGAAATTTTTCGTTATCAATAAATGCGATACTATGTAAAATTTTAATTGGCTGCCACCCCTAAACGTTTGAGCTACAAACGAAAATAAAAGTAGTACAAACAAGGGTACAGTCTGTTATACGTCTTGATATAACTACCCAAATGCGTACTTTTAAGGGAAGTAAACTGGTGTCTACAAATGTGTGAGGATTTTCTGTAGCCCAGTTTTTAAATTTTGGCTATACATAATCTTATATGTAAAACCATGCTTCGTTAGTGAAAAACGCCAAATCCAATAAGTTATTATTCATGTTTTCTATAAACCACTCACAGTCACAGTATTTAATCGTCTTGGTTAGTATATGGGAAGTAATTCTTATACAGCAGTATGTAAGGGGTGTGTAAACGCAGTTTGTTGTTTTTGAAGCTTTATGGTACGTTCCAACTGAATGTCCTAAAACCGAAAATTTCAGGATATTGACCTACAATTCGATATCGATTTCAAATAAAAATTTCAAAGTTAATCTATTTTATAGATTTTTTATAAACTGGATATGAGAATATTTGCATGAACTTAATAAAAAAAATAGATAACATTGACCAGACAACTTTGATACATACTTTGTATGACTTTGATTTATTCGTTACCGTAAAGTATATTATCGATGACATTTTCTACAGTTGGTCTGCCCCTAGATTTTCCCTTTCAAACACAGTGTTTGGTTTCAAACCTTTTCACAAAAGTACATTTCTGGTTTAAGAAAGCATCATGGTTAATGTTTGTGTCTGGAAATTCCTTCATAATTTGCTCAATACAGGATTGCAAGAGTAATGTAAAATGAGTAAAATGAGCCATTACAATAAAAGCATCTTGTTGGAGTGAAAGGCATAATCTGTCACAACTTACCAGTAATTCGACGAAATGCCAATAAGTTTATCTGTAAAACAACTGATTAGTTTGAAATATGTACTTAACGATTTAATATTGAAGCAAAAGCAATACCTATGTCTCAAACATTTTGACAGACAGTATATTGCGTATTAAGAAACTGTGCTCCTATTTCATATATGATCCGTCATCTTACGTATCCTTCAAATGAAAAGTGCCGCCTTCAACGGAAGCCTGCTTATATGCCAGAACCCGATCACACTTCGGATATTTATTGCTTTTACATTTTACACCCCGGAGACGTGTGTACCTTGAAATCCGACAACGCGTTGCGACATTTCCAATACGAGCGACAACCGCGATCTCGCCCCCTCCCCTCACGGCCACCCCCGACCTCACCGAATACGCCCTTGGAAAAGCTTTCGCGGGCGCAGCGATTTTTCTTTCCGACGGCTCCGACCCGGATATCGCCATGTTTATGTGACTAATCGCAGGTGTGTTTTTCGATCTTGTGCNAAATATATAAACTGTCTTACCATACTTTGTCTATCATGTGGATGATGAACTGGGTGTGGATATAAACACTCAAATTGATCGGGCGCAAATAATATACACCTTTTATAGCCTTGGATTTGCGCAAAGAAATTTTGTTGTTCATCATAATGGCAAGGTGTCACATTACCTTCCATTCCAATAAAAAGAAGATTTGATGTTAGCTCGCCCCAGTTATGTTTATTTTTCTTTTCTACCACATACCTCCAGTCAAATTTCATGTAATCTTCCACGATTGCTGGTCCTACTGTTGAATTAAGCATTTGTTGAAGGTACACCCTACAGTTAAGAAAATTATATAAAGTTATATATAACTGGATTACTCTCTTCTTTACTTCAAAAATAGTATAGTCTTTCCGATCTCAATTGAAGAACCAAGAGGTTGGCAGTATGTATTAGGTTCGGTCGCTGACGCAGCAACTCGGCAATGAAGTATTTGAAAAACTTGTTCCCATATTTATTTAGCCATACCCATATACAGGTCTGGTTGAACTAAACGTGGAGGTGGTAGAAATGTATACGCCCAGTTGAAGAACGTGCGCGGGGGCCAACGACATATAACACAGCTGCACTGGGCAACTGGGCAATAAATCTCAGTTGTTGACAAGTGGTTGATAAATTGACTAGCAGTGCAGTGCAGCAATGCGGAATTTGGTGTGATTCAGATAATTTTAATTTATTTAGGCGCCTTCTATTAATCATTCATATTACAATTGCGAAAGGGAGAAATAAGAGGGATATTTTGTTTCCTAATATTATTACAACCTGGCATTTTGGAAACCTTTTGAAACAGAACAAAATTAAATTTACTATCAATATAATACAAATATGTTGTTGGCCAAATGAACATATAATAGAAATTTTCTACACATTATACGTATACAAATTATTATAATTTTTTTACCTTTAACAGAAAACTTTTTTAGGGACGCCTATGAAACTCATTAAATTTTATTGCCAGGCGTTGTTTTTTTACATGTTCAACTGACTTCGGAAAGACTATACTTGATATAGTTTTCTCACGAATATAGTTGCTGGGGTTGAAAACTATTTAAAGAAAATTTAAAAAACAGTCATATTTTTAAATTAAACTGTGCAGGGTGTTTACAAATAAAGCGGTGCAAACCAAAAATATGTTAATTTTGCAGACAAAATAAGCGATTTTGCCAAATTTATATAATGGGTGCCCAA
>NW_019416582.1:385181-392938 GCF_000390285.2 Anoplophora glabripennis | reverse complement strand
TACTTCTATGCACTTCTCAATTATTTTACGTACATTCGTAATTACTTTTTGCATTTGGTTTGGGGTAATTTCTGCACAGGCTTGCATTATCCTAGCACGTAGTTCGTGTACAGTTTGTGTCCTTGATTTATAAACTTTTTCATTCAATAAACCCCAAAGAAAGAAATCTGGTGGTGTTAAATCCGGGGATCTCGGCGGCCACTCAATTAAAAGACTGTTTCGTCCGATCCAACAATTCACAAAATGTTCTTTTAACCATTCTCTCACCTCAGCAGCGTTATGACTACGGCTAATATCTAACTGAAACCTCTAATTAAGGAGATTTCTTAAAGGTAAATCATTTAATGCGTTCCGAAATTCATTATTAAGAAAATTTTAAAATCTATTCACATTCAAAATATTCTCCCTGTAGCCAATAACAAAACTCCAAACGTCTTTCTACATCTCCCAATTCCAAAGTATGGAGAAATTTTGGTTTAAAAGCTTTTATTTTATTTCTTACCAGACACTTCTGATACTTTCTCTAGGGATATACTAGCCTGGGAATTATTATTAAAATATTATAAAATTTGATTATTTCTCAAAATTCTACGACGCCCATTATGTCTAGTTTTAAGTAAATTTTTTGAAAGACACCTTGCTTCATTGAAAACTTTATTAATATATTGTACACTACACCATCTTATAGCTGTTTTACATTGACAATTTATTCATCAATAAATTGACGAAGTTCTTCATCAATTAATTCACGAATTTATTGGTAAACAGTGTGGTTTTACACTGCTACAGACTTTGTCAAGTTTTTTGACGCNTAGCTCTACCAGCTAAATGAAACTCCAAATTAAAAAAATTTATTAAAGGCAAGTCATCTAATGCGTTCCGAAATTCATTATTAAGATTTAAAAATCTATTCGTACCTATTCAAATTGTCTTAAAAAAATGGCCAATTATTCTATTATTTAGTATTCCACACCAAACGTTAACTTTTTGGGAATACTGCATCTGCGTTTATAATGAATTCTGAAAATGAAATTTAAGATTATTTAAATATTCTCTCTATAGCTAATAACAAAACTCCAAACGTCTTTCTTCATCTCCCAATGCCAAAGTATGAGCAAATTTTGAGCCACTTTAATACTAGCACGGGGACTATTATTAAAATATTGTAAAATTTAGTTATTATTTCTCAAAATTCTAGATTTAAGTAAATTTTTTGAAACAGCCTGTTTCATTGAAACCTTTATTTATACTGTACACTACTCCAACTTACTCGTCTGGGTGCCTAGTATTAAATTGCAGCATTTCTTGCCGAATGCACATTATCGCCAACAATTTCTATTTTGTCTCTTAATGGTATATTTTCCATGGATAAACTTAAATACACACCAATTTGTCACTTTTGGCAACTATCTACAACTAATCTCATTTTTTGTTTGCTTCAGGGGCAACTTGATATCAACAGTAAATTATTGAAAAATAAAATGGACTTGTGATTTTTTTATGTGGCTACAAAATCGTTATTATTTAAAATGTTTTGAGGGGGTCCTGAATCTAGTGGCGTAAATATATTTTTTCTCAAAAAATCTCTAATATGAAATAGTAGAGTTTTACTCCTAAAGACGGACATAGTACGCCTTGGATTTTGTGGGATCACACTCATTTTCCTTCTCAAAGTACACTTCATCAAGCTCTACATCTTAAATTCCAGTTAAAATCGCACAATAAATAAAGATTTTACAGGGTCAAATGGGTCACACTGTATATATTTTATTTTAAATGTGAAAATAATATGAAATAAGAAAAAAAACGTAATTTCCTAGCATTTTTATTAGAAAAGCTTTTTTCTTGCTCCATTTTTAAAAATAACTTAAAATTTTTTCGCTATGGTAACCTTGCAATTATATCTTTTATCAGGTAATAAAGCTTTAGAGTTAGTATTATAAATAATCAACTTTTCGTTATAAAACAAAAAAATATATAATTTAAACAAAGAAAGACATATTCCCCTCTTAAACTTTTATCAGTCTTTACGTACGTATTAACATTATTGTGAAAAATTATAATTATTTTATTACTCTCGTGACTAAAAAAATGTAAACCATCATAAGTGATTGATATTCGATTTTAGTTACGAAAAACAACCTTAAAACACCTACAAAGATGCAACAACTGTTGGGCAAAATACATTCGATGCAGTTATAAAAACAGGTGCTGTGATATTTGTAATCGGAAACTTATTTTTCTTTTCACGTCAAATGAAAACTCGAAGGTCCAAGTTAGGGCATGGTTAACTAAAGTAAAATACAAAATAATACTTCCGGTTGGTTTAGAGTTCCCAGAACGACGTTAAGGAACAGGGCTCTAGAAGACGTATTTTATTACAGTACATCAAACTTGACGTATAAAATATCACACGACGTGTAGGAAATCTGTGATGTGGTGTTTATTATTATTTGTAATTGATTAAGATGTACTATTTTATTAAAACAATATTTCAGAATATTCAAATAAATCTCCAAACAGCGTCAAGTGGACCCCATTTTCCACTTGATCATGGAATTTGATTTCATATATTTTAATCAAAAAGTAGTCATTACCAACAGTCATACCCTAAAACCGTTTTTTCAAAATTTTCATTGTAACAAATTTTTTGTGTAATTAACATTTTCGGGTTTTCTCTGCCAGATGATAAATACAGCGGGTTTTTTTAAACACCTTATACCTTAGTTTTTTTTAAACGTCCTATATGTAAAAGTTTGGTAATAACATTTTTCAATAAAAAAGAAGCTAATTGAAAATTTGGATCTCCACAAATAGTCCAAATAAATGGACCTTTACCAACCAACGCTTCCAAATAATACTAGAAAATAATTTGGAATCCACTAATTTTACGTTCAATGTCTGTGTACAGCATTAATTTCTGTTTTATACAGTTGTGTTTTTTACGAAAGTGATAACAAATCGTCAAAATCCAATGTACGCACGCAAGAAATACTAAATTTATACTATTGGCGTACTTAACTCGAATAACTGACATTTTTACCGTTACTAATTGTTTGTACATAAGTTTCAATTTTAAACTAAAAATTGTTAATAAGTAAGTATTGGGCGAGATTATAAAATTTAAAATCTGTTGTAAAGAGAATTGTAAGAACTTTGAAAAGAAATATTACTCAACCCCCAAAGCCATTTAAATATTTTGAGCTGATACTTACCATTGCTTGGGGGTGAGAGTGGCGGAGTCAAAAATATCAGCAAAGAATGTCCCCCTAAAATCGACGGGTCTGAGCGTTTTTTCTACAATCTTGACGCAGTTCCTGAAAATGGCTCTGTTTCGTTTTCATTTGTCCACTCTGTATAATTATTTAAATGAAATTTCATTAATAGAAACGATGATCTCTAACTTATTTTAAGATTGTCCAGTTTTAGTATTATTAAAAGTTAATGGGTCTTACAAAAAAAAAATCTGTAATATTTAATGAACAAAATATCGCCGAAAAATTTAATCTTGTCTTTACCACAAAACTAGCTAGTCAAATAGACATTTAAACCAGAGAATCTTACACTTATCCCCAGTTGCGTTTTACCAACTCATTTCACTGTAGAATTGACTGTTTCTGTAAATATTCCGTATTGTTCGCGATACCTGATTTATAAATAGAAGGATATGAACGTGACAAGTCCATCCACTTATTCGTTTAATGCCATCGATGTCTAAGAATACCTTTCAGTAATGAAAAAATGCATTTCAAGGGCTCTGTTAAAGTCACTTCAAGCCGATGTCTTTTTGCGCATAATGAAGATTTATATTTACATAAGTTCAGCTCCTTAAAACAATTTTTCTTACCCGTAAAGTGTTATTGTATATCCTATGCTTCCTCATTTTTTTAGAGAGCTTCACGTCTCGTTGTTATATTATGGTGCAGATTTTTAAAATGTAACAATGAATTTTTAATGAAGAAAAATGTCGAAAGACATTACTAATGCACGCAGAAAATTAAATATCCCCTTATAATTTCATTCAGATCGCTTTGTTGTGTAATTACGGTAATAATCGTAATATAAAGGTTTAAAGTAGGTCTGCAAGTAAACGTATATCGACAAAACTGTAATATTTTCGACGCATGCAAGGAAGAACTAAATTTTTACGTTATATATGGGAATTAAGCACATGAGATGTAAAGATACCGATTCGGATGTTAATTACATGCAAAAATGAGGAAAAACAACATCCTCACATGCACACATTAGTTGGAAAATATTATCGCACTTACAGCGAGAACACCAAAACAAAAATTCGTAAATAGATAGATAATTTTTTCTATTGTCCTGAGAAGGCCAAGTGCAATTCGCGAAATAATGAATCTATTTTCGATTGGTCAAAAAAATCGATTCGTATCGAATAATCAAGTTGTACAATTTTATTTAAATCAAATCGATTAATCTTGTGCAATAAATCGAAAAAATCAAATCGAAATATCGAAAACAATTATTGTGGAGTTTTCAAAATGGTCTCTATGTTTCCTAGATTTGAAATTGTCCGATTTTCTGTAGTTATTTCTACTGGAATTGGAGATAATTTTTTTTAGTATATAACAGAAAAACAGGATTCTACGCAAATTATACTGGGTGTTCCTTAATCATATGCGAATATTTAAGGGTGTGATTGTACATGGAAAATTAATGATAGTTTGCTTTATAAACTATTAAACCAGGGTCGATAATTTTTGAAACCAAAAAAAATTATAGTAGGATGAAACCCATTGGAAAAGAAAGAGAATATAACAGAAATGAAAGGAAAAATAATTTACGGGTGATCTGAGGTCGGGAAGGGGTAGGGGGTGAGTTTTTAAAGGTAAAAAACGGTTTCCCTTGATTTCCAGAAAATCTACAAGTCTTATGGAAAAAAGTTAAATGACAAAGTTGTAGGTAATAAAAAGATCTACAACTTTTGTATTTACACTTTTTTCACATAACCTCAAAATTTATGTGAAAAATTCAAATAACCAAGTTTTTGGTTTTTTATTTTTATCTTTTACAAACAAATTTTTTTTTCACGAAATTTGGTGAAAACTTACCTATTTATGTCCCAAACACGCTGTAATTTTTTTGATTTGAAATATTTATTTTTTCACCTTATTTTTACTTAATATCGAAAAAGCACCCTAATTTTCAATCGAAAATTCTCACGTCAAAATATCTGCTTTTTTAAAAACGTCGGTGGGCTTTTTCTTCGTTGAAATCTCTACTTTCTGATGGTGTAAAAAAATATATACATTACTATGGTAAGTTTTCTCAGGAAATGCAAAGAAACGAACTAGAATCCGAAAATTTTTTTCTAATCATTATGTACAATTTTGAGCTATTTATTAAAATTTACACTTTAATTACTCGAAAAACGTAAGATTCCATGTTACATTGATAAACAAAAAAATTACAAGTCGAAATATACTATTATAATTAACAACCAAATAAGTTAATAAAGTTAATATTTAATAAGACATCTACAATATTTTGAGAAAGTTGTAGAATCTTCTTTCGTTTCTTTGCATTTCCTGAGAAAACTTACCATAGTAATGTATATTTTTTTTAACCATCAGAAAGTAGAGATTACAACGAAGAAAAAGCCCACCGACGTTTTTAAAAAAGCAGATATTTTGACGTGAGAATTTTCGATTGAAAATTAGGGTGCTTTTTCGATATTAAGTAAAAATAAGGTGAAAAAATAAATATTTCAAATCAAAAAAATTACAGCGTGTTTGGGACATAAATAGGTAAGTTTTCACCAAATTTCGTGAAAAAAAAATTTTTTTGTAAAAGATAAAAATAAAAAACCAAAAACTTGGTTATTTGAGTTTTTCACATAAATTTTGAGGTTATGTGAAAAAAGTGTAAATACAAAAGTTGTAGATCTTTTTATTACCTACAACTTTGCCATTTAACTTTTTTCCATAAGACTTGTAGTTTTTCCGGAAATCAAGATAAACCGTTTTTTACCCTTAAAAACTCACCCCCTTCCCCTTCCCGACCTCAGATCGCCCGTAAAATATTTTTCTTTTCATTTCTGTTATATTCTCTTCCTTTTCCAATGGGTTTCATCTTACTATATTTTTTTTCACTTTTTACCATTTTTGAAGGCTTAAGCACTGGTCTATATGGTCGAAAAATGTTCCGTTGCTAATTTTAGGAAAAAGAAGGAAATTAATTAATATTTTCGAAACCGCTTGTAATATTTTTAGTTGATATTTAGTACGTTATAGTATAGTTTCAATGCAAACATAATCTTTAGCTGTAACAGTGGCGTGCGTACGAGCACTGACTGATATTTTTAAAGAAAAAATAGTACGCCAATGTTTTTTTCCCAAATAAAATTATTTTTGAAATCCTCGTTCAATTCGAAATATAAGAGTTCTCTTGAGTTTTTATTCTGCAATGAGCGGTTTCTGAGTAAAAAAATAAAATTCATTGTATTGTCCGTAATAATAATAATTAATGTAATTATGTAAGAATACAATTTTGTAATGTATGAACATCCCGTATTTTCTCCCTTAAATATTCGCATATCATTAAGGAACACCCTGTATTTTTCCACAATTCACTATTGAAAGAATCCTTACTTTCGAGACGTGTTGCATAAACAGCATTTTATTTTGAGATCTCACTTCTGCAGAAGTCAAAATTTAAGAATTTCTCATATCTTTTATAAATATACCTGCTAGGTACTCAGCAGCTATATTACTTTCTAAACTAATCAAAATAAGGTACGTGCGGTAATTTTTGGCGTAAAACAACTCTAACTGAATAAACCGTGATAAAAGAAATGGTAAACAATTGGGTTAAGTGCGAGATCGTAAGTTTGGTGATCATTATGTGTTGAGTCTTTTATAAGGTGGGTTAAAATAAGTGGCAAACATTTTTTTAACGAGGTGGTGAAGATCCTTAGAAAATCTGGTATATTGGAGAAATTGCTCGAAATTTTTCTTAATGTACAGGGTGGAGCAGCGAAGCTGTGACAGAACTGATTTTTTTTATAAATAAAATAGTAGAAGACACCCTAAAGTATGCTATTTCTTTCTCATTTTGTATTAATATTTATAAATAAATGTTCATTTATATTTTTACTATATTGTTTTGAATTAAAAAAAATTACGAAGGTCAGTGTAGTACTTCGTAGTAATTTGACAGGTATTTATTTACATGGCAACAAGTACCAATTCAAATTTCTAAAATAATCAAAATAATTGGAAGTATGCTGGTTGAGATATAACTCACAAATAATGTAGGTATGTTATTGTATACTGATGACACGACAAATAAATACACTCGGCAAAAAAACTAAAGGAGTAGAAAAATCTTCCAAATTCTTTTCGGGAAAAAAAAAGAAACGTTTTGAAGCTTGAAGATTCTAGTTTTTAAATCTTCAGATGAAAAAATTTTTTGAGCATCACTTTCAGCACAATCAAAAGAAATAATGCAAGGCAAAAATTAAAAAAAAAAAAATTCAAAATACACAAACAGATAATTTTTTTCTGGCTTAATCAATACCAGGGTCATTGGCTTCAGTTTATTTATTTTTATTTTTTGTACGATTGTACAAATTTTTTTTGCATTATTTTTCTTACAATTTCACTTTAAATACTCATATTTCGAAAAAAAAAATGTAAATTTAAAAAAAAAATCAAATTTCTTTAAATTAAAAAAAAATCCCGTCATTTCAAATATTCGATGTAAAATTGTTACAGAGGACACAAAAAAAA
>NW_019416582.1:373365-383618 GCF_000390285.2 Anoplophora glabripennis | reverse complement strand
GTCTTTAAAATCACTTTTTTATGCTCTTTCCGAATATCGTATGGGAATTTCAAAAAAATACATACAGAGTGTTGTTTTCTAGACTTGCACAAAAAATTTACAATTTTTGCAGTCCGGACCTGGATTTTTTTGCTGTCATACATGCATACATGAAGTATCGTGAGTGCATTAACCCTACCAAATATGAACCCATTATTCCATTCCCTACCAAAGTTATGACATAAAGCAGTTTTGACCAAAAATCATAAATCACCCTGTATCTCAATAAAGAATGGCCAAGGAGCTATTTCTATAGGCGATCCTAGTTACCCTAGATGTCCTCTATCTCCCATTAAGCCATGTCCCTCTCGTGATGCAACACCCTGTATATCAAAAATTCAGGCAAGTTGACCAAAATTGCGATATAAAGGCCCATTTAATTGTTGTAATATCTATTTTATCTCATTACTCATAGGAATCACAACCGCATTTTTCCATAATTTTTATGAAACCTAAAATCCATAAACAATTTATTAATATTGAAATTGAATGATTTTCCGCATGTTTTATTTTCATTATAATATTGTAGCGTAGTATCAGAGAAGATATTTTTTGTCCTTGCATTTTAACACTTTCTAGACTGCTAGGCACCTGCATTGAATCAGTGTCTGTACCGCGATAGACGTAAGCAAATATATTTCGTGATGTCTGAGGATTTTTACGTACTTGCATTATCGTCGAGAAATATTGAAGGAATGTCAATGTTATTTACTCACTTCGTTGATGATTTAACCCTGTTTATTTCTAGAATTGAACGCAATAAATGCTGTTCGAACAAAGGAATTTTATGAATGATTACGGTAAAAAGATATGCGGAGTCGAAAATAGTTACCACCTTAGTGCTATATACGCTAATGTAATCGTGTATACTGTAAACCTACAAGTGAATGTTAATTAAAACTAAATAATCATTGTCAAATGATATTCGTTGCGTTGCGTTGGTTGTTATGTAACCAATTTGTTGATATTAAACATCTACTTCACTTGTTTTGTTGCGTTAGATTCGCCTTACAACTGTGCGGAGAGATATAATGTTTACTCTGAAAAAGATAAAGAGTAGTTTTGTATATGTTTTGCATTTAATGATGGTTTGTTAACATTCGAGATAACCTTTACATTAATATTCCATTTAAATAGCCCGTAACATTGTAAAATGGGTGTTTAGCCGCCTTATGTTCGATTAGTGTAGTTTTGCATTAACTAATATTTAAATGTTAACATTAGTATTGACACATATTTGTGCCAGTATATAGAATGGTAGCTAGGGAGTGGAATTGTTATTTAAATACACGATTATGATTATTATCCCTTGTTTTTTGTCTTAATTCTTTTTTCGTAGTTCGTGTAATAGTTTCAAATTACATGCGTGGTTAATTGTACTAACATTTCATTAAATATATAAATGGTATAATTCAGTGTAAATGTATTCATTGTTAGAGGAAATGACTGGCTTATAAAAGGGTGCGGTAGGGGTGGGGGCAAGAGAGGTCAGTTTTAAACTTTAAATAAAATGTTACAAATAAAAAGTATTTTTATTTTTTGTAATGTCCGACAGTAAATCGTACATTCCAGGTGCGTACTCACATGAACGTTGCATAGAAGCTGAGATATTACAAATTTGACATTGTCAGTTTTTTCATGGTTGAGAGGAAGATCCACCACCACTCCCTGAAGGGCTACTGCCGCGTACTCTTACTTTGACGGGCTCTGGATTGATCAATTATGGGCAAATTCAAATAAAATTAACAGGGCAAAAAATTTAAACCTTAATTTACAAAATGTTAAAATTTCAGGTTTTAATGTTTATAACAAATTGCTCTGTGATTAAAAAAAAAAATGCTAACTCCGGACCTATTGGTCGTAGAAATTTGTTTATTTTTCAATTCGTAGGTTTTTTTACGAGCTTTCGAATGGTGTATATAACTTCTTTCAGAAGTTAAAAACCGCGGAATTATTGTATTTGTTTATTAGGAAAAAAAGTGTCTTCTATTTGTAACAATTATATACAACTAAATTTGAAAAAAATTATTTTTTTTTTAACTAGAGGATACTGGGTGTCCCTTCGAAGAAAATGAGCCCAAAAAGAATGTTTTAGTCATAACCCTGCCCCCGGAATATCATTTGAAAATGGACCTTTTTTGCAAAAATGGAATAAATCAATGGAATTTTGCAAAAACTATTTTACCGATCGAGCCCATCTTTTGCACATCTCTTAAGGATGTAAAAACTCACATTTTGGGAAAGTTTGGTAAGATTTTATTAATTATTTAAAAAGTTATTAACAATTAAAGAAGACGCACTTTTTCCGTTTAATTTTGCAATAACTTTTTTGTTTATAAAGCAATTTTAACGTATAAAGTCTCATTTTAAAGACGACTTTCACTAGATCAAATCGTCTGTTGAACTTTTTTGCTAAGATTAATAGTTTTTTTTTACAATAACGCGTAGAATGAAAAATGACGAATTTTTTACCTATTTGTTGATAAAAAACAATGACGCTATACTTTTTTCATGGCCCATTTGATGAGACGCCTGTTGTATTATCATTCCCAAGACTTTCCAACAATAAAATCACTCCCAGTAATTAATAATTTCAAAATGTCTCCTTTCCTGGTCTAAAAGTCTAATGATCGTATCTAACACCAAGCAAAAAAATGTATATACTAGCAACTACGACTTTTATGTGTAGCTTTTGTGCTAATAACTTTGAGAAGCCAAAGTTGTATTTGCATTTATCAGCAGATGGCTCATACTAGTTTTCATTCAAATATAAGAAAAAATAAGTTCTAACTTTGATGTTCCTTAATTCGTTTGGATAAATTATAAAGCTTAATGACTATATGCGTCACATTTAATAAAAGTAAGACCATTTTACTTTGAAAACAGAAATTATTACAAAGAAGAGGTATAGAGTACCTAATAATTGTTTCTCGCGATATCACCTCTTACCTAAGAGTTTTGTACCTACATGATATTAGATATCTTTTGCATATCTAGATTTTTCGTAAGAAAAATCATTGTTTGACTTCATTTCACAGGATTTTTAAGAACATTTTTTGAATTTATTTGAATTATTGTCCCCTTTTGAATTGCGTGTTAACGACGCCTTTGGTTTGCATATCCTTAAGTTTATTTTATCGCGTTTTGCAATAAGTAAGCTCGAGACTATCTAAGACATGTTAAGAGAGAACAGCGTATTTTTTTTACGTATTAGTCCGTATACGTTTTCAAAGCTACCGTTAAGGTAATCCCTGCTAATTGTTGTAAGTAGATATCTTTGTTTTCCTTGATAATTCATATGCCTATCCAATGAATAATTTTTCGAACCGCTTTTACCTTAAACGGTTAATTAATGTCTTGTACTAATAAGGGCTGCATTTTTTACGCTTTGTCGCCGCGTATGGATTTGTATTTGTATTTTTTTTCTGTTTCTTCGCTTTTGTTTTCAAGAATGATATCCTTTTAGATTTCCAATGAATTATTCCTGATTGCAATTTCGTCGGTTAGAATCTATGGTTATTATTTTAAAAACTGAAAGTAATTATTTTTTATCTATGTAGCTTTTCTTAATCAAGTTATTATAATTCATTAAGTGAAAAACTTCCACATTTTTATTTTGGGTTTAGAGGCATAAATTAACCGAATGCCGTTATAATAACGTACCTGATAATTATTAAATGGAAAAAACAATTTTATGGTGGTATTATTCCTGATATTAAAAGTTGGATGTTTAATTTGTTTGTTAGTTGACACGGTTAGTAGGCAATATATTTTATTTATTTTTGTTAACATATTTTGATCGTTAATGCGTTTGGTAAAAATTCCGTAGTTCTTTTTTATTGTTATAATACGGATATTATTAAAATTTCTCGAAATAATTTAAACGTGCGGTATTCGGTAAGAAAGTTTCACACCAAAATTGCAAATAATATTAAAAATCAATCCCGATATTTTGAAGTCGAATTATTTAAATCAAGATGTAAGGAATGCTATGGTTACCGTGCTCATTTGTTATTGCTGTCACGTTGACGTTAATTGTTTAATCGACGTAAACTTTTGTCGAAATTGTTGTGTAGTGTTTTAAAATCTCGTTTTGGTAAAGATTAATCAGTAGTTAGAAAAAAAGTTTAAAATTTAATACCAAAAACAGCAAAAATAACAAAACAAGCTTATGGAAACAGTTTATCGACTTTTGCAGTGAAAAGACATACCCATACAGATACAGTTAGCAAAAAAAAAAAATAAAGCAGCAGGCAAAATTTTTTTTTTAAAATGGGTTCTGACACTTTTGTGGCTTAATCAATGCCAGGCTCCAATTTGTTTTTTTTATTTTCTGTATTTTCTTTTTATATTCAGCATTAATTTGAAAACATGCAAAAAAATTACTTTTTCATCTGTTTTGGATAATAACCAACGACTATTTTGCAAATATTGCGAAAAGTACCAATGTTAGTAGTTTTTTTTAGCTCAATACATACCCAAAATTTTGAAAAAAAAAAATCTACTTTTTCTTTTAAATTTCCAAAAAAGAAAAAAAATTTTTTAAATATTGAAATTTTTGTTTTTTTCAAAATATTCATGTCGAAGAAAAAAATTCAAAATTGTGAAAATTTTTGAAAATTTTTAAAAAATTTTTTTAAATTTTACATTGAATATTCCAAATATCGCGAAAATTTTTTTTTAAATTTAAAAAAAAAATTTTTTTTTTCGATATTCGAATTGCCGATATCTCTGAGAAATAATCGTACAGAAAATAAAAAACAACAAATTGAAGCTGATGAATCAGGCTAAATGATTAAGCCAAAAAAAATTGGAGCCCATGATCAGTTTTGAAAAAAAAAAATTGTAAAATTTTTGCTGTGCAATATTTCTTTTGATTGCTCCGACAGTGATGGTCAAAAAAATTTTTCTCAAAATTTCAAAACTAGAAACTACAAACTTCAAGATGCTTCCTTTTTTCTCGCCTCGACCATTATCCACAAAAATCAATAAAAAAATTGGAATTTTTTCTGCTCGTTTATTTTTTTTTACTGAGTGTAGAATAGACGAGTTGTTGGCTGTCGAACAATTAGCGAACTTTTTAGAAGATTATAGGTCTGTTCCAACAAGAGTCAGGGATTGGTTCCCAACCGTTCGAAATGTTTGGCCAGCTAAATTCTAAATGTGTCTTCAGTGAATTTATCGCAAGAATTAGTTGGATGCACATTTCTGACGGTTTGGAACCAATCCCTGACTCTTGTTGGAACAGACCTTATATTTTCTATATGAACAGGAGAAATTGTGAAAACTAAAGAAATTGTATTTAAAACAATGTGGAACTCTAGCAGAACAACTACAAAAAATGTTTTAACAAACATACAAAAATTCAGTTCAATCCATTTTCTGATGTAAAATTTTTGTTTACAAAATAGAGGTGTGAAATTTTCACTTGAATACTGCGTTCAAAATCAAAACTGTCGTGAAAAGAATGTTCGGCTGATTAATCGGAATATAATGTATTCCTTTCTCGTTGTTCATTTATCGTTTGTTCCCCATAAAAGGTGAAATAAAAATAATTAGAAAGCCACATAGTGATACCTACGCACAAAAGAGTGGAATTGAAGGCAATGCATTACAAAATACTGTAGATAAAATATAATATGCTTGCCACAAAGTTTAAAAGGTCTTTACGTTTTTAAGGAACCATACATCGCGTTTTGATAACTTTTTTTATTTGTTGGAAATAACGCCGATGTTATAATTAAATTATAATATATCGGGGAGATAGATATTCTGTTGTCCTTGTACTTTGCACCCACTTCAATTCTATTGGCTTATAATAATTAAATATTTAAATCGCAGTGAGAAGTCCACATTTTCTATTATTCCATGTTCCAACAATTTGAGTTTTTTTAACGTTTGCTTGATTTATTTGCTGGGTTAAAATTATACACTGTTTTTAACGCTACAGTGCAAAAATTTGTTGATGAACGTCGTGTGAAAAATTTCTCCACTTCCAAATATGTATATCCACATTTCTGAACATCTTTATTCTAAACACTTCTTACTCAAAGTAAATTTTTAGCGTTTACTTGCCGAAAGTTACATATTATAGAAAGGCGTGAAAAAAATTAACTAACTTCAAAATTAAACATTGTTATAATTAGAAAACTAAATGTTGCATTATTTAAGGAATAATACTGCCAGATTATTAAATTTTTTAACAGTTATTACATTTATTCTCACTTTTCTTATGGACAGGGCTGTTTCATTAAAAGCATATACTTTTATAAAAATATTTGTTCTCTAAACACACCTAAAGGTAATCACCCCATATATTTTTTAATTGTAGTGGAGTTTTTCTTCGCAAACTAAAAATTGCAACCCCTATTTCTACGCTAACTCGAGGTAAATCTCGAACAAATCCCGATTGACGTATCCTATCACATTATTTAGATAACATAAACAAAAACGTACCAGTGTCACCATTGTCGTTGTTCGAATGAAATGGTCGAATATTAGCCATAGGCGTGCGAAAATTGGACCTGTTGTCGCATATTAACTAAATATCGTTACATTTCTACAAAAAAATGTTTAGGTTGTCCAGATATTGAATACTTGGACGAATTTGCAATTGAAAGTTTTATTTTGTTTAGTTGCAAACCTTTTTATAGTTATTCCATCCAACAGTTGCAGTTTTGAAGGTGTTTTATAGTCTTTTTTAGTGACAAATCATATTTCAATCACTAGTGACTATTTTTTTTAGTCATTAGCGAAATAAAATAGTTATAATTTAAATAAAAAAAGCTATTTATTGGCGTTTGTAATAAAAATTGCCTTGTTAAATTGGATTTATATTTTGAAAAGATTGGAAATAAATTATTAAATAAAATTATTTTATTACAAGGACAAAACTATCAAACTTATTGCAGAAGTTGCAAATTTTTACACAGTTTATTTTATTTAATTAGTAAAATAAATAAAGAAGGTTCATTTTTTCTAAAAAATAAAATAGCATTATAAAAACTTTCATTAATTTACAAACCATTGTTCTAACAGTTCGCTGCAATATAAAATAAATTCAAACTCATAAATTTGTAAGGTATTTGCCATATTCGCGAAAAAAACATTACATATTAACTTCAAACTGCACAAATTTACTCTCCTATGCATATTTCCGTATAGTTGTTCTGTTACATTGTTAATTTCTCAAATACCTGTAGCTTCTAATTCCTCGATGTTGTGGCATTGGTTTTAAAATTAGTATTTTTCAGATATCCAAACAAAAAATAATGGAATCAGTTCGCTGGTGACAACCCTTGACTAATCAGTCGATTATCACAAAAATTGTTGCTCTTGCAATATGTGCGGTGTCCCCATCTTTTTAAAAGTAATCTACTTGCAACTCATTGTCAGTAGTTACGCTAAAAATGTAAAATAAGGGTTCAGTATACAACGTTTATAGGTAGTTTCGTAGAGAAATACAGGGTGATTCATTAACAGTGGGAAATCGAAAAGCTAAAGATACTACACGTGAGATCTGAAAGTTGATAGTTTCGTAAATATAGCGTGTTGAAAGTTAAAATTTTAAATAGTTTTTTTGCGATTATTCTGAAAATATGTAGGTTAGGAGCTTGAAAATTTATGAAGATGCGTGTTGCAATTTCAGCGTTGCTCATAGAGGGCGACACTTATGACCAATTTTACCGAAAATTTAGTTAATAATTTTTTATCCTGTATGTCTAACATGAAACTTGATTCAGAACCTGAAAGAGCAATCATTTATCCATTAATTATGTTTTCTTGTTTCATTTCTGTATCTCGATCCGTTTTCGAGAAATATCGATTTAACGAACACTACTTTTTAATAATACGAGAAAATTTAAATACTTTTGGTATTTTGAACATTTTATACTTTCCGCAAATCTACTCAAAAAATAATAAGTAAAGTTATATATTTTTGGAATGAATTTTTAGCCCTCTTTCCGTTTTTAAAATGAAATACGGGGTGTTCCATATGAAAAAAACACAGGTTGTGGTCATATCACAAAAACTAAAAATATTATCAATATTATCACATTTATTTTTATGTCATCGAATGTATCTCAAAAAAATGCATGTAGAATTGTTTCAAGATATCTTGAAAGCGTTTAGCCAAAAATCGAGGAACGCCCTGTAGCTCGAAAACGGTAATAAAGAGATGCGGTTTGCCCTATTGTTGTTCTCGAAAAAAAGAGCTGTGGGCTCGTCTATCAGATTAGATCAGTCATTATAGTTTTTTTTTCGGGAAAAAATAGTATTAGAAAATTCTCTGCGGAATATTGTTCGGAAACGTGTTATAAACAAAATATCAAAAAATTAACTCGAGACTATTTGGGGAACTTTATTTAAACAATGATCAAAGTTGTGGAAAAGTGGTTTTTTTCACTCGCGTAAAAAAACTGTTATTCATAACGAAAAAAGGTTTATACAAAAAAGGTAGGTATTAAATAAACCTGTAGATTTCGATAATTTGTTTATGCGCGAAACCTCAAAAATGGTCGAAAATGGCCGTTTTCTTCAATTGCTAATAAATTAATGCAATTTTCATCGCAGTCACTTGTAATTCAGGATTTTTTAAGCTCTTTGCACCCTTATATAAGTGGCAATTTCAGTCCGAAAGCTTCATTAGGCGTTGGCGGAATTTGTTATCTAAAAAGATGCTGTTTTCAATTCATTTTTTTCCAAACTCACAGGCGTTGTAGTTTCGATCATTAGTTGATTTTGTACCTAATAAAAATTTCAATTTTAGAGGTCCGCTTTAAACAGAATTCGAGAGTATTTACACTCAAAAATAGAAATACTTCTTTGAGCAGACAACTTTGATGCAGATTTTGTAACCTCAGAATTTTGTACCAGTAATTCGACAAAGTGCCAAAAAGTTTAACTGTGAAAACAGCGGATTAATTTGAAATATGTACAATTTGATATTGAAGCAAAACAGAGGATACAGACGGATGATACTGAAAAATGAACAAAAGTCAATTTAGAGTCATCAGTCATAACGATTCGTTNACAATGGTCAAAGTTGTGGAAAAGTGGTTTTTTTCACTCGCGTAAAAAAACTGTTATTCATAACGAAAAAAGGTTTATACAAAAAAGGTAGGTATTAAATAAACCTGTAGATTTCGATAATTTGTTTATGCGCGAAACCTCAAAAATGGTCGAAAATGGCCGTTTTCTTCAATTGCTAATAAATTAATGCAATTTTCATCGCAGTCACTTGTAATTCAGGATTTTTTAAGCTCTTTGCACCCTTATATAAGTAGCAATTTCAGTCCGAAAGCTTCATTAGGCGTTGGCGGAATTTGTTATCTAAAAAGATGCTGTTTTCAATTCATTTTTTCCAAGCTCACAGGCGTTGTAGTTTCGATCATTAGTTGCTTTTGTACCTAATAAAAATTTCAATTTTAGAGGTCCGCTTTAAACAGAATTCGAGAGTATTTACACTCAAAAATGATGCAATTTTGTACCTCAGAATTTTGTAGCAGTAATTCGACAAAGTGCCAAAAAGTTTAGCTGTGAAAACAGCGGATTAATTTGAAATATGTACGATTTAATATTGAAGCAAAACAGACAATAACAGACGAACGCTACTGAAAAATGCACAAACGTCAATTTAGCGTCATCAGTCATAACGATTCGTTTACAATGAACAGTAACAAACAGCCGTTGTGCCTAAGCTCGAGATAATCCGATCGCTGATTGGTTGAATGAAGTGTCGTGACAAGTTACAACAATCACCAACCGATTAAGGAGGTATATCGGGTTTACTCAAATGCACAGATGTACTTGAAATTTATATAGCGTATTACTCAGTGCTCCCTCTGTGCATCATATTTTTTTTTAATTTTTTTTATCTAGATTTTGAGATTGTTGAAAGTTGTTCATTTTAACATAGGTTTATATGGCGAAGATGGACGGTGCGGCTCTTTTTTGCCCATAACTGAGAAAAAAAATGTAGAAATTGTGAAACAAAACTTTTCCATAGATAGTACACAGTATTATCTAATTTTTTATGTAAAATTAATGTAAGTTTTGAACATAGTACAGCTGTATTAATTAGAAACAGAAACCAATAATTGCATTTCTAACTTGAGGATTAATGTGGCAACGTCGCAATCAGCTGACAGCAAGGAGGGAATACATTTGAAAGATTTGATAAAAACGAAATTGATTTCAAACATATACATTTT
>NW_019416582.1:360644-372268 GCF_000390285.2 Anoplophora glabripennis | reverse complement strand
TTTTTTTTTATATGTACAGCACTGAATTGAAAATATTTAGTGGTTTACACGATAAAATTTAAAAAAACCGACTGTTTGTAGCAGTACAATATAATATTATAGCTAAATTAAGGAAGCATCTGACAGTAGTGATTAATGACTCATTAATCACTGCCGTGATTAATGGGTATTATTAAGGTCGAGCAAACAGACGTATAATGGGTACATTATACAATAGTCGTGGATAAAACTACTTAAATACGATATTTTTATGTTGTTAATTAGTCAATATGTATGCTATGTGCATATGAGTAGATTTCTTTGCTATATAGATAATGTAGCGGGCTTTAGTCCCATAAGAAAAGCATAAGACCCCCCCCTGAGCTCCTCACTTCCCTCGGACCCCGATATACCTCCTTAAAACTTTATATTTTATCGTAACATTGGTCTAATTTTTTAGTAATTTTTCGTTTTACCAAAATGTAATTTCTAAAGCGAAGGAAATAAAATTATTGGTCACGTGGCTTGTGATCTTTCGTAAAGGCCGAGTAAAACAATTATTGTTCTTTCACCGCAAGCCCCCAACCTCCCGGCACGGACTCCAATGTCAATAATCGTGGAGTGCCAAGCAGTCTCGCGCTCCCGTCGGCACCGTCGGCCGACGATGGTGGGGGGGCGGAGAACATACACAGAGAGTTGGATTATTATTACATATTCATACACATAACGTCACAAACGACATATAAGCGAACTGTGTGCAAGTGTGGTGCCCCCACAGGGAAAGTCTCGCGAATACCTACGCTCGCCGTTTCCTAGTCTTTGTCTTTTAAATGCCCCGTTTGACCGAATGAGACAATAAGCGATTAGTGAGTTAGCATCGAAGGACGACCGGTTTTATTGTTGCATCTCGGCGATTGTTAATAATCAGTCGTATTGCGCGTCGTACTGTAGGTTATCGCGGGTTATGTTGCGTTTTTCGTGTCGTTTGCACATTTTTCCGTGTCGTGACCTCAGCGAAGATTCTGCGTTTGTCTCGGAATTAGTTTGAGTCGGATCCCGACATGGAATTCCAGAGGCATTCCTATGCGAGCCTCTACATGGGCGGGCAAACGCCTTGGAAGTACAACCAATTTGGTAATCCTGACAGTGGGGTGAGTATGGCGTCGTGCCGTTCGTTTGTCTCCGCGTAACGTTGTTTGGAACATTATTTTGCACGGAAATAGACAAAGCCTAAGAACGGAAACTTTTAATGTACATGGTGTGTCATACTCGATAGTATGGGCCTACTGTGAAGATACAAAAAAAAATAAATAAAATTTGGGACGCGTGGTGTTAAGTGGAATGAGGTAAGCTCCATTTTCAATCGAAAATGTTATCTTTGGGATTTGACAGAAACGACTAATGACGTCATCAATTATGTGTTTTCCAGAAACATACCCAAATTTTTTTTTTAATAAACTTTTAGTAGAAAACTTTTTCTGTATTACTTCCCGTTTAAAAGTTATAAGCAATATCGTCCTAAAGAGTCTCAAAAGAAATACCACTTAAAATCACATTAGCGGCGGAAGAATCAAGTAGTCGTTGGAAAATGCCATTAAGAATAAATAAAAGGATTAAATTCGTTAAATCCTTAATACAGTTATAATCCAGTAAGCAAAGGTTTTTTCCAGGAAAAAAATGTAGAAGTTTTTTTCTCACCGGTTCTATACAGGGTGTCTCATAATTAGCTGCCAACCCTGAACAGGCCGATTCTATGATCAAAACTAAGTAAAAAAGTTCATATGAACATGGGTCCGGAAATGCTTCCTAAGGGCACAGGGACCCATTGAAGAGGGAGGAATGGAAATCATTTTTTTGCAATATCTCTCAATCGCGTTGTGATAAATGAATGAAATTTGGTATACACAGCTAAATTTTGATGAGCAATTTGATGGACTAATCCATTTATTTCCACAAGGTCCATTGGGGTGGGTACGGGGGGGCCCTTGGTACTTTGCGTGTGTAACTTTTTCATCTTTGACTTTTTAACAAATTGGACAGCAAATTCCGTTTTCCCGAACTGTTTTACGTTAAAAAGGTACTCTTGTTTCAAATCGTTATCTTTAACGGTTTCTGAGAAAATCGCTCTTGAATTAATCCCACTTTGGTCAATTTCATAGTAATTTAAACAAAAAAAAATATTTTGTTTCAATTTAATCTAGTTTTAATAAAAAAATAATAATAAAAAATTAAATTAAATAAAAATTAATCCTTTAAATGGAAAAGAGAGGAAAGGAAAATTATTATTATTATTTTTTGTTTAAATTACTATGAAATTGACCAAAGTGGGATTAATTCAAGAGCGATTTTCTCAGAAACCGTTAAAGATAACGATTTGAAACAAGAGTACCTTTTTAACGTAAAACAGTTCGGGAAAACGGAATTTGCTGTCCAATTTGTTAAAAAGTCAAAGATGAAAAAGTTACACACGCAAAGTACCAAGGGCCCCCCCGTACCCACCCCAATGGACCTTGTGGAAATAAATGGATTAGTCCATCAAATTGCTCATCAAAATTTAGCTGTGTATACCAAATTTCATTCATTTATCACAACGCGATTGAGAGATATTGCAAAAAAATGATTTCCATTCCTCCCTCTTCAATGGGTCCCTGTGCCCTTAGGAAGCATTTCCGGACCCATGTTCATATGAACTTTTTTACTTAGTTTTGATCATAGAATCGGCCTGTTCAGGGTTGGCAGCTAATTATGAGACACCCTGTATATTTTTTGGGGTGAATTCGATTCTGAGGTTTACCACCTCGCCAAGCGTCGGCTTCACAAGGAAAATTCCAAAAAACCTCAAATTTTCGGCACTTTTTTCAGTTTTTTAACTATAACTCGAAAACTAAGCGTTTTTTGATTATAACTATGATATACCAAAATAAAGTAGACACAATTTCTTAGAAATACGTATAATAACTCTAAAGTCTTGACAATTCATAACGTCGTTAGATCGTGTTGAAAAAATGTCATTTCTTGATTTTCTGCTAAAAATTTTGAAAACATTCTAACAGCACGCTGGTGCCCTACTATCAACTTCATACGCCTCTAAAATCAATTATTTTATGGTTATCTGGTATGTCCAGGTTACATTTAAGGAATTGTCAAACGTGAGCGGAGGTCCATATATGGTCAACGGGCCTCCTAGTTCAAACAAAATCGTGCTACTCTTAATTCAAAGGGAAGATAGAAGGTTTTGATAAAAGAAAACATTTGAAACAAATTTGTATTTATACGAAAAAAAGCTAATGAGTCTCAGAAGCTTCTCTAGGGCTGGGGACATTACGCCGCTCCGGATATACAGCCTGGTCCATCTTCTAAACAGAACATCTGCGAACGCAATCCTGAGCCTTATGCAGATATTGTCTTCTTCTTCATCTTATTTTCCGTTTTCTCTTTTTGAAAAATAATATTAAACTGTATTGTGCAAAGACATAATAAACTTTGTCCATAATGAACGTGAACAACATAGATTATATTATAACGAGCGTTCAAATAAAAACGTGGTCAAGTTGGTTCTGAAAATTTGGACGTAGGGCGTAGCGTATAGCAAATGAACTTAAACGTCATCTGTCAAAGCGCTATATCGCCGCTATCAATTTGAATATTTTCGTTTTAAAAAGCGTTTAAAATGGTGTTTTCTCAAGAACAAAAAGTGTTTATCATAGAGTCCTACTTTAGAAATGGACGCAAGATTGATGGAATATGGAAGTATTCTATTGAGGAATGTTTCATAGAATTTCAAAATCAATTTCCCGGCGTTGTTGAGTACAAAATTTTTCAAAGTGCAGTTCAGCGTTGTGTTAATGTTTTTCGTGAAACGGGCAGTGTAACAAGAAAAGAAGGAAGCGGCCGACCTAAAAAGCGGACTGAAGAATTAAAAGAAAATGTCCAACAAATAATGGAAAATGCGCCAAGAACTTCTGTACGTGTTTTATCACAAATGGTGGGAGTATCAGTCGGTACCTGCCACACAGTGTTAAAAAAAGATTTGCGTTTGTTCTCCTATCGTTTAACTTGTCAGCAAGAACTTCATGAAGTTGATTTTCCGCGACGGGCTGTATTTTGTGAATGGTTTTTAAACAACTACGGTGAACTTCATAATATCACCTTTTTTTCTGATGAAGCCTGGTTTCATTTAAGTGGTTACGTAAACTCACAGAATATGAGAATGTGGTCTTCTGAAAAACCAGATAACTTTTTTGTCGAGGGCCCTCTACACGCTCAAAAAATTGGAGTTTGGTGTGCTCTCAATCGAAGGAGGATTTATGGACCTATTTTTTTTAATGGTACTCTTACTGCGCAAAGGTATAGAGAAGAAATTATCGCTCCTTTTGTTAACCAGCTGGAAGAAAACGAAATTACAAACTTTTACTTTCAACAAGATGGCGCAAGGGCACATACGGCAGGCGAGACGATGAATATGTTGAGGGAAGTTTTCCAAAATCGACTAATAAGTCTCAATGCTGAACATGAATTTCCACCGAGGTCATGTGATATTACGCCGTGTGATTTCTTTTTGTGGCCTTACCTTAAAAACACTATTTTTGAACTGCCTATTCCTGATTTAAACCATCTGCAGGCTCGACTTATAGACAAGATTCGTGAAATTAACAATACCCCGAGCATCTTAGAAAATGTCTTTAATTCTTTGAGGAACAGGTGTGAAAAGTGCTTGGAACAAGGAGGGGGACACTTTCAGCAGCTGCTTTAATTTATTGTTATAACAAGGAGGGGGACACTTTCCGCAGCTCCTTTAATTGTTTGTTATTGTTATCACGATTATTCTTTAAAATAAAGTTATATAGTCATTAACGTTATTGAAACTGACAGCTGCTATACAGCTCGTTGAGAAATGAGGTTAAGTTGGTCGCTATAAGCTACTCCCTACGTCCAATGTGTCAGAGCCAACTTCGACCACGTTTTTATTTGAACGCTCGTTATCTAAAGTCTCCATTCTCGTTGTTTCAGGTGATAATTCTGCAGGTAAGGACGACGAATGAATATGAAAATTATTAAATAATGGCGTTTTTGCTTTTTTGAGGTGTATGAAGTTGAAAGTAGGGCACCAGCGCGCAGTTAGAATGTTTTCAACTTTTTTTAACGGAAAGTCAAGAAATGCCATTTTTTCAACACGATCTAACGACGTTATTAATTGTCCAGACTTTAGAGTTATTATATGTATTTGTAAGAAATGTTGCCTACTTTAATTTGGTACCTATATCATAGTTATAATCAAAAAACGCTTAGTTTGCGAGTTATAGTTAAAAAATTGAAAAAAGTGCCGAAAAGAGGTTTGTTGCAATTTTCTTAGCTGCCAAGGCACATTCTCCAGAAGTGCAGGAAGTTCCTTCTTGTAGAAAATTTAGGTAACTCACGCTGTTCGATGTATGGACCAGTAGTGTTCGTTGTGCCTGTTTGGCAAACCATTACTGACAAACCGACTTTCGTCCGTCCAAAGGAAGTGACGAAAATGGTTCTGATCAACAGTTTCTACATTACTACAGTTTGAGCTATAAAATTAAGTCTGTTTTCAATGTGACGCTCAGGCAAATACTCCAAATTGTGAATTTTGTAGTCATGATACCCATTGGTCTTTAAAATTCGTTGAACGACTGATTTATCCAAATTCAATTCCCGGCTAGCCTGTCGTATAGAATTTCATGGATTTTGTTCGAAATACTGTAACAGTCTAGCTATATCAACATTATTTCTTACCCTTCGGTCAATTATTTGAATTTTCCGAACAGAAAGTGCATATTCATTTCGCCGCAAAGTCGTCTCCAATCTTGTAAAGGTTCTATGATCAGGAATGAGGCGCTCTGGATACCTTCCTCGATATAACTCTACAGCTCTTCTTGAATCTTTTTGTGACTCGCCGTAAATTAGCAATATATTCTGCATGAGAAACATTTTGTAAGCACAAAAGTTATACGTTTGACGTTCGTATTGAGTAATGACAAGTATTTTGTGACATTTATGCACTTTAAACAACATTCAATTATTTTCAAACGACTACTTGATTCTTCCACCGTTAATGTGATTTTTAGGTGGTATTTCTTTTGATACTCTTTAGGACGATATTGCTTATAACTTTTAAACAGGAAGTAATACCCAAAAAAGAGAGCTTTTTAACAGGAAAAAAAATTGGGTATGTTTCTGGAAAAAATATAATTGATGACGTCATTAGTTGTTTCTATCAAATCCCAATAGAAGACTTTCGATTGAAAATGGAGCTTACCTCATCCCATTTTACACCACGTGTCCCAAATTTTATTTAAATTTTTTGTATCCTCACAGTAGGTGCATACTATCGAGTTTGAGCCACTGTACTGGGTGGCAAAGTTATTTATTTACTTATTTTGGGAATTCTAACGCTGCTTATAATTTATTTTAAGTCCATAAGACTATTTTATTTACAATTTATAGTCAGCAGTGTCAGTATGCCCCTAATTTTTCATCCTCGGACATTATCAGTGATTCCTAATTTTTTTTTACAGTAAATATACATGTTTTTGTAATAGAAAACTTGTTGAGAACCGCTGGCTTCACTGTAAGATTTACGTATAACGTAGTACGCAGTGTTGCCGGTGTTGCACAGAAAAATCTTAAACTCTTATTTATATGAAATAGGAAGAAATAAATATCTTTTTAGACGATATGTCCTTGCTCTTGTCATTCCTATCTTCAGCANCCTTCGGTCAATTATTTGATGTTTCCGAACAGAAAATGCATCTTCATTTCGTCGCAAAGGTCGCCTCCAATCTTGTAAAGGTTCTATGATCAGGAATGAGGCGCTCTGGATACCTTTCTCGATATAACTCTACAGCTCTTCTTGAATTTTTTGTGACTCGACCTAAATTAGCAACATATCAACTTTTTCTGAATGAGAAAACATATTTGTAAGCACAAAAGTTATACGTTTGACGTTCGTATTGAGTAATGACAAGTATTTTGTGACATTTATGCAATTTAAACAAAGAACATTCAATTATTTTCCAACGACTACTTGATCCTTCCACCGCCAATGTGATTTTTAGGTGGTATTTCTTTTGAGACTCTTTAAGACGATATTGCTTATTACTTTTAAACGGGAAGTAATACGGAAAAATTTTTCTAATAAAAAGTTTATTAGAAAAAAAAGAGCTTTTTAACAGGAAAAAAATTTGGGTATGTTTCTGGAAAAAGAATAATAGATGACGTCATTAGTCGTTTCTGTCAAATCCCAAAGATAATGCTTTCTATTGAAAATGGAGCTTACCTCATCCCATTTAATACCACGTGTCCAAAATTTTATTTAAATTTTTTGTATCCTCACAATAGGACCATACTATCTAGTTGGAGACATCCTACACTGGGTGTTTAGGAATTCTAAGTCCATAAGACTCTTTTATTTACTATTTATAATCGAATGAATATGTCAGTATGTCACTAATTTTCCTTCCTCAGACATTCTCAGTGTTCCTAGATTTTTTACAGTAAATATGCATATTTTTGTAATAGAAAACTTGTTGAGAACCGCTGGTTCCACTGTAGGATTTACGCATAACGTAGAATGCAGTGTTGCCGGTGTTATACAGAAGACTCTTAAACTAACATTTATATGAAATAGGAAGAAAATGGTTAAATAAATAAGCATCATTTTAGACGATATGTCCTTGCTCTTGTCATTCCTATCTTCAGCAGTAAGTGTACAAGATGATTGTTTTATCGTGGGAAATGCGTTTGCATCTAAACAGCTTAAGCAAAGCGAGCATTGCTAAAATAGGTTTGTTTGGACTGACTAAGACTTGAAATTAAAGTAGATCACAAGACCATAAACGACGCTGGGCGTCGTGACGCCCCGATTTTTTGTTCTCAGAAGCATATTGTTATTATTTTGAAAAAGCTTTTTATTGCAAGTATTTTTGCCAAATATTTTTTTCTTGCGTCTATCTATTTTTTTGGTACGTTGTTTGTTATTGCTCACTTATAGGGGTTATTTGTCATTAAGCCAATAATTAATACGCAAAAAGTTGCCTGTAACTTTTGATAGATAAACGCATTTCTTATTAATTCAATTTCCATAAACCTCCCGTGTTGGCCATTGCGTCCTAGAACATTAATGAAATCTAGTTTTGTATTTTCAAGCCGGTATATGTCGATCTAACGTAAAATAAATTATTACGATTCAAACCAGTTCTTACAATTCTATTAAACAGGTCGGCGATAACGGCTAAGTATTCGTTTTTCTTTTTTCCAATAGAGCGGTATGGGTTTTAAAGGTTAATATATTATAATTTTTCTAGTCCGGTTTTGGTGTATGAATATTTATTCATACATCATTCCAATGTGACTAAGAATGTATTTTTTTTTTCGTCATACTGGACAATAATAATTGTCAAATGTTTCATTCAATTTTTTACAAAAACGTACAAAGCCTGGAGGTTTTGGTGGTGTGAAAATTTCTAAACCTTTTGATACAAGCATAATAACATTATAATTTCTGTATAATTTTTATATTTAAAATAGTTTCTCTCATTATGAACTTGTCCCAATTTAAAATTAAATTAATAAATCACCCCAGACGTTCGAACTGAATAGCAGTTCATTAGGTTGTAAAATTTAATACTACAGCGGTTCCAGTTGTTAGGGATATGAAGTGTTTATTGACCAAAAGTTAAATTCGTGTTAGAGTAAGATTACTGACTAAAATGTAGAGAATACTTACAATTTTTTTGTTATTCGTGTTTCAAAATGCAAAGAGAGGAAAGTGTAGCAGCAATAGAGGAAACTATAATTATAACGAACGATGTGTAATTCGTAATGGAGAGTATATGCCACATCGTGTTATTATTGATTGTTAGGGGTTATTACAGGTAACACTATTCAAATGACTGCCCTAAGTCGGGCGTGTTTGAAATTAATTGGTACAGAAATTGGCGGCCTGCGACAATATTCAGTGTTAAGGGTTGATATTACTCAGTAACCTCTTAATATTTCGACCGAGATTGTAGCTGGTCTCTGTGAAAGCTAATCATTGAATAAGTTAGCTGGTACTTTACGCAAGAGTTGCATTTAATTTCTTTAATACTGAATTTATGTCCACCATTACTGAATATTGCCAGTACTAACGCGTAAAATATGCACTTTACAACTAATGTAAAATGTATGATTAGCGTACTCTTCTAAAATACGTGCTCTACGCACTACCATCAAAAATTGTACTTTACGCATTGCCGTGAAATCAATTCGTGCTTTACACACCGCCGCGTCCATTAGGGACTGCGTAAACGTATGCTTAAAGCATATATTTGAAATTTACGCTCCGTGTAACGTGAATTTTACGCATCACATAAAAGTGCTATATATCGTCGAATAATACATGCATTGCGGCCTGTGTAAAACGAAACCACGCGAATTCGTACATTATGCATTCGTAATGTATGTGTTTAACAAATCGTCAAAAAACATGCATGTTACGCAGTGAGTTCAATGTGTGTAAATGTAAAAATTGCACACGACATAAAATATATGCAGGGGAAAACGTGTACCTGTCACAGCGCGTGTTGCGTGAAAATTTGTAATACGCATTGAGTAAAACGTGCATATTACCAGTTAATATTAAATATGTACTTTACGCATCATCGTCAAATATGCTTTAAATACCGCTGGGGAACAATACGTGCATTACGCAATGCGTAAAATGTGTGTTTTACTCACTACATAAAATATGTACATTACGCACTGCGTGGAATACGTACTTTCCTATTAGCGTAAAATATGGGCTCACACACTAAAACTACGTACGTTGTGCGCTGCGTAAATGTGTACATTACGCACTACTTTAAATGTGTACTTTACACATCCGTAAAAGATTTGTTTTACATGTTACAGAAAAAGATGTACATACGCGATGTGTCCTTACGCATTGCGAAAAACGTGTACTTTACGCACTGCGTAAAATATATATACTTTACCATTTGCGTAAAATGTGGGCTCACACAACGCCCTAAAACCACGTACGTTGTGCACTGCATAAACGTGTACATTACGCACTGCATAAAATATGTACTTTACGCATCGCGTAGATGTGTTTTACATATTACCGAAAATGATATACTTACGCGTTTACGTAAAATATGTACTTTACGCGTCGCGTAGAACGTGTACATTACGCACCAATGCAAAACCAATTTTACGTACTAATTGTAGAGCGTGTCTAAAGTTAGTAATTTATTGAATTGCAACCAGTTTAGTTTCCTCCCGGTCTACCACATTGGCTGTGTCAGAGGTACCTCGCTGATATATTTAGCTGTAATGGAAGTTGGAAATTGCGAAAGGGCAATAAACCATCGACGTGGTAAGAGGAAATACTATTTCATATCTCGAATATATACATATGCGTTACCGCATTCATTCGGAAGAGATATTTAACTTTGCACTTCGCATATTCCGTCGCCCGGTTGAAACTTAACGCCCACCCGGGTAACGCAATAAAAATGCAAATTCAGTTAAGGACTTAATTACTTACGAGTATGTTTGGCGCGATCATATCTATCGGTCAAAGCAATTATCGTTATTTATTGAGCGTATCGCTGGTTTTATGCGCGTCATATAATTTTATTTGAGTAATTGAGCTTTTTTGTGGGGCCCGCGGATGTTATTTGTGATTGGAATATGTAATTTATCTTGTAGATCGTATTACTAACGTTTTGATTATTATCCACAATAGGGAATCTGTTTTAGTTCTTAATAAATAAAGTTTTTCCACCAGTTAATCGTAAACAATTTCTGTAATGGACGCTTCTTGAACTTTTGTTGTGGTTTCACTGGTTTGAAGAAGTAAACGAGCGCACTTTTACTAATACTTGCAACGGGAATGTCTCACTGTCCATAATCATCAAAATCCATAATTGCCTTTAATTTTGAGTTTTATTTTATTTCACAAAATACCACGATTGTTTTCGAATAAGCAAATTAATTAGGCCTAAATGTCATATTGAAATTAGCACTTCCCAACAAGTTTTCTTTAAAAAAAATCGTACATGTTTATTCTAAATTTGACTTTTTGTCCCTATTTTTAAAGTAACTTATTTAAGAATGCATATACACTGTGTTCCAATATTCATATTTTTCTGCAGTTGAAATTAAAACAAATTTTAAAGTTGGGTTGTCTTTCAAATAAATTTCTAATTTCCTCGCAAAACTGTAATCATCTGTCTTTGTCATCTGCCCATAGTTCTTGTAAGACGTTAACTTTGTAAGGATGCCACTTTTAGTCCAGGAAAATTAGCGAAAAAAAAAAGAGAAACTCGAAAAAATTCCTATCCGCGATATTATTGTAAAATTGTCTAAAGGAACATAATACAAGACATCTCATCTCGTGAGTCAAATAATTTTATTAGCTAACTTTTCTATTTAAACAAATAAGTGAGGAAAACAATTTTTTCACTTTGTAGGGAAAACTATCAATTTTAGCCAAAAATGACTCACAGACGCTTGTAGGGAATAAAATTATCTACAAAATGAGACTTGTTAAATTAAAATCGGTTAATAAACAAAAAAGTTATTGCAAAAAAACAAGAAAAGTGCCCATTTTTTAATTTGTTTATAACTATCGCATT